>NW_027207641.1:0-167329 GCF_963455315.2 Globicephala melas | reverse complement strand
TAGAATCATCGTACCTGAATCCACTCATTGTGCTGCTACGGGCCTGATGACATAGATTTCACTGCTGAGTGATACTGCATTGTACGTAAGTACCACAAGTTCTTTATCCATTTTTCACTTTCTGTGATATTGAACTTGTACGGTAAACGAGGTTCTTGTAAACAGAGGCGTCCCAAACATTGGGGTGGCTGTGTCTTTTTGATTTTAATTTCCCTAAGCTATAGGACCATAAGTGGAAGTGCCCTAGGCTCTGTTGCTTTGTTTTTTAGATGTTTCAGGAAACACCATACACTTCTCCCGAGTGTCTGTTGGCAGTTTACATCCCGCCCATCAGCATAACAAGGCTCCCAGTTCTCCATGGCCTGTCCTGCCTTTCTGGATTTTACACTTTTTTCAGATGGCCCTTTTGACCGGGGGGAAGTGAGACTTCATTGTAGTGCAGATTTCCTTTGCAAGCTTGCTTGGTTGGCCAAAAAGGGCGTATGCGTTTTTTCCTGAATATATTCAGGAAAAAACGCATACGCCCTTTTTGGCCAAGTGCATCATTGTGGACGTTCTGCCTCTTTTCCTATGCTTTCAGTGCAATTCCAGTCTACCTCCTGAAATCGGTTTCCTGCAATTCTGCCCCGCTTTCAAGTCCTCTTGGCAGCCTTACTTCAGTATATTTTTGGACGATAGCTGTCATTTATAACTCTGCAGGTTTGTGAATTACAGTGCCCCTGAGCTCCTTTCTTCAACTCGTTTTCTTGTGAGCTGGCCGCAACACCGCAGGATGGCTTCAGGCCCTAATCTGGTTCCGGCACGGCACGCTGAGCCTTTGGTTATTTCCTCTTCCTGGTGGGAAATGAGAGTTAAATTTGCCCGTCCAGACACCTCCAGCTAGTCTCTCATTGGTTCTCGCTATTCCTGTTCATCTTCCGCAGAAATTGCAAACTGGGCCAAACAGGAGGTTAAAGGGACAGACTCTCCAAGTCGGGAGAGTGTTAGTAAAGCGTCTGGAATGTTGCACCCGAGTACCAGGGTACGAAAACTGAGACATATTTGAACACGTCTCCCGATCACATGGTTGATCATACTCTAGGTTCCACATGCATGTTTTAGCTGAAGGAAGAATACCTTAAACCTGGGTAGTTGAAACCCGTGGAATGGGTACCATGCAATATGACTTCAAAGGGTCTTCATTTGCTCACCGAACCTCTCCAATCCTATCACTGCTGCGTTTATGTCCCTGTACACATGCTTGATTCTCTTTCGGAGACATAGCAATCCATAGGTTTTAAGATACTTAAGAGTCAGGTACATTCTTAGGCGTTTAATATGGGGTGTTGAGTCCATTTCGTTGAGCAAGGAGTAGCTCTTGTCTATTCCATATTTGGCTTAAGGAACTTTATCTGTGCTCATTTCAATCTCTGGTTTTATGCAGCACCCCAACTCACCTTTACCCTTAAACAAGCATAAGTTGGTTTTCTAAATTTGAGACCCTGTTCTGTTCTGTAATTCAGTTCCTGTGTAGCCAAGTTTACATTCCATGTATTACTGATATCTTATGATGTTTCTTTTTCTGTGTGACTTATTTCAGTTAGAATCATCGTACCTGAATCCACTCATTGTGCTGCTACGGGCCTGATGACATAGATTTCACTGCTGAGTGATACTGCATTGTACGTAAGTACCACAAGTTCTTTATCCATTTTTCACTTTCTGTGATATTGAACTTGTACGGTAAACGAGGTTCTTGTAAACAGAGGCGTCCCAAACATTGGGGTGGCTGTGTCTTTTTGATTTTAATTTCCCTAAGCTATAGGACCATAAGTGGAAGTGCCCTAGGCTCTGTTGCTTTGTGTTTTAGATGTTTCAGGAAACACCATACACTTCTCCCGAGTGTCTGTTGGCAGTTTACATCCCGCCCATCAGCATAACAAGGCTCCCAGTTCTCCATGGCCTGTCCTGCCTTTCTGGATTTTACACTTTTTTCAGATGGCCCTTTTGACCGGGGGGGGGGAAGTGAGACTTCATTGTAGTGCAGATTTCCTTTGCAAGCTTGCTTGGTTGGCCAAAAAGGGCGTATGCGTTTTTTCCTGAATATATTCAGGAAAAAACGCATACGCCCTTTTTGGCCAAGTGCATCATTGTGGACGTTCTGCCTCTTTTCCTATGCTTTCAATGCAATTCCAGTCTACCTCCTGAAATCGGTTTCCTGCAATTCTGCCCCGCTTTCAAGTCCTCTTGGCAGCCTTACTTCAGTATATTTTTGGACGATAGTTGTCATTTATAACTCTGCAGGTTTGTGAATTACAGTGCCCCTGAGCTCCTTTCTTCAACTCGTTTTCTTGTGAGCTGGCCGCAACACCGCAGGATGGCTTCAGGCCCTAATCTGGTTCCGGCACGGCACGCTGAGCCTTTGGTTATTTCCTCTTCCTGGTGGGAAATGAGAGTTAAATTTGCCCGTCCAGACACCTCCAGCTAGTCTCTCATTGGTTCTCGCTATTCCTGTTCATCTTCCGCAGAAATTGCAAACTGGGCCAAACAGGAGGTTAAAGGGACAGACTCTCCAAGTCGGGAGAGTGTTAGTAAAGCGTCTGGAATGTTGCACCCGAGTACCAGGGTACGAAAACTGAGACATATTTGAACACGTCTCCCGATCACATGGTTGATCATACTCTAGGTTCCACATGCATGTTTTAGCTGAAGGAAGAATACCTTAAACCTGGGTAGTTGAAACCCGTGGAATGGGTACCATGCAATATGACTTCAAAGGGTCTTCATTTGCTCACCGAACCTCTCCAATCCTATCACTGCTGCGTTTATGTCCCTGTACACATGCTTGATTCTCTTTCGGAGACATAGCAATCCATAGGTTTTAAGATACTTAAGAGTCAGGTACATTCTTAGGCGTTTAATATGGGGTGTTGAGTCCATTTCGTTGAGCAAGGAGTAGCTCTTGTCTATTCCATATTTGGCTTAAGGAACTTTATCTGTGCTCATTTCAATCTCTGGTTTTATGCAGCACCCCAACTCACCTTTACCCTTAAACAAGCATAAGTTGGTTTTCTAAATTTGAGACCCTGTTCTGTTCTGTAATTCAGTTCCTGTGTAGCCAAGTTTACATTCCATGTATTACTGATATCTTATGATGTTTCTTTTTCTGTGTGACTTATTTCAGTTAGAATCATCGTACCTGAATCCACTCATTGTGCTGCTACGGGCCTGATGACATAGATTTCACTGCTGAGTGATACTGCATTGTACGTAAGTACCACAAGTTCTTTATCCATTTTTCACTTTCTGTGATATTGAACTTGTACGGTAAACGAGGTTCTTGTAAACAGAGGCGTCCCAAACATTGGGGTGGCTGTGTCTTTTTGATTTTAATTTCCCTAAGCTATAGGACCATAAGTGGAAGTGCCCTAGGCTCTGTTGCTTTGTGTTTTAGATGTTTCAGGAAACACCATACACTTCTCCCGAGTGTCTGTTGGCAGTTTACATCCCGCCCATCAGCATAACAAGGCTCCCAGTTCTCCATGGCCTGTCCTGCCTTTCTGGATTTTACACTTTTTTCAGATGGCCCTTTTGACCGGGGGGGGGGGAAGTGAGACTTCATTGTAGTGCAGATTTCCTTTGCAAGCTTGCTTGGTTGGCCAAAAAGGGCGTATGCGTTTTTTCCTGAATATATTCAGGAAAAAACGCATACGCCCTTTTTGGCCAAGTGCATCATTGTGGACGTTCTGCCTCTTTTCCTATGCTTTCAATGCAATTCCAGTCTACCTCCTGAAATCGGTTTCCTGCAATTCTGCCCCGCTTTCAAGTCCTCTTGGCAGCCTTACTTCAGTATATTTTTGGACGATAGTTGTCATTTATAACTCTGCAGGTTTGTGAATTACAGTGCCCCTGAGCTCCTTTCTTCAACTCGTTTTCTTGTGAGCTGGCCGCAACACCGCAGGATGGCTTCAGGCCCTAATCTGGTTCCGGCACGGCACGCTGAGCCTTTTGTTATTTCCTCTTCCTGGTGGGAAATGAGAGTTAAATTTGCCCGTCCAGACACCTCCAGCTAGTCTCTCATTGGTTCTCGCTATTCCTGTTCATCTTCCGCAGAAATTGCAAACTGGGCCAAACAGGAGGTTAAAGGGACTGACTCTCCAAGTCGGGAGAGTGTTAGTAAAGCGTCTGGAATGTTGCACCCGAGTACCAGGGTACGAAAACTGAGACATATTTGAACACGTCTCCCGATCACATGGTTGATCATACTCTAGGTTCCACATGCATGTTTTAGCTGAAGGAAGAATACCTTAAACCTGGGTAGTTGAAACCCGTGGAATGGGTACCATGCAATATGACTTCAAAGGGTCTTCATTTGCTCACCGAACCTCTCCAATCCTATCACTGCTGCGTTTATGTCCCTGTACACATGCTTGATTCTCTTTCGGAGACATAGCAATCCATAGGTTTTAAGATACTTAAGAGTCAGGTACATTCTTAGGCGTTTAATATGCGGTGTTGAGTCCATTTCGTTGAGCAAGGAGTAGCTCTTGTCTATTCCATATTTGGCTTAAGGAACTTTATCTGTGCTCATTTCAATCTCTGGTTTTATGCAGCACCCCAACTCACCTTTACCCTTAAACAAGCATAAGTTGGTTTTCTAAATTTGAGACCCTGTTCTGTTCTGTAATTCAGTTCCTGTGTAGCCAAGTTTACATTCCGTGTATTACTGATATCTTATGATGTTTCTTTTTCTGTGTGACTTATTTCAGTTAGAATCATCGTACCTGAATCCACTCATTGTGCTGCTACGGGCCTGATGACATAGATTTCACTGCTGAGTGATACTGCATTGTACGTAAGTACCACAAGTTCTTTATCCATTTTTCACTTTCTGTGATATTGAACTTGTACGGTAAACGAGGTTCTTGTAAACAGAGGCGTCCCAAACATTGGGGTGGCTGTGTCTTTTTGATTTTAATTTCCCTAAGCTATAGGACCATAAGTGGAAGTGCCCTAGGCTCTGTTGCTTTGTGTTTTAGATGTTTCAGGAAACACCATACACTTCTCCCGAGTGTCTGTTGGCAGTTTACATCCCGCCCATCAGCATAACAAGGCTCCCAGTTCTCCATGGCCTGTCCTGCCTTTCTGGATTTTACACTTTTTTCAGATGGCCCTTTTGACCGGGGGGGGGGAAGTGAGACTTCATTGTAGTGCAGATTTCCTTTGCAAGCTTGCTTGGTTGGCCAAAAAGGGCGTATGCGTTTTTTCCTGAATATATTCAGGAAAAAACGCATACGCCCTTTTTGGCCAAGTGCATCATTGTGGACGTTCTGCCTCTTTTCCTATGCTTTCAATGCAATTCCAGTCTACCTCCTGAAATCGGTTTCCTGCAATTCTGCCCCGCTTTCAAGTCCTCTTGGCAGCCTTACTTCAGTATATTTTTGGACGATAGTTGTCATTTATAACTCTGCAGGTTTGTGAATTACAGTGCCCCTGAGCTCCTTTCTTCAACTCGTTTTCTTGTGAGCTGGCCGCAACACCGCAGGATGGCTTCAGGCCCTAATCTGGTTCCGGCACGGCACGCTGAGCCTTTGGTTATTTCCTCTTCCTGGTGGGAAATGAGAGTTAAATTTGCCCGTCCAGACACCTCCAGCTAGTCTCTCATTGGTTCTCGCTATTCCTGTTCATCTTCCGCAGAAATTGCAAACTGGGCCAAACAGGAGGTTAAAGGGACTGACTCTCCAAGTCGGGAGAGTGTTAGTAAAGCGTCTGGAATGTTGCACCCGAGTACCAGGGTACGAAAACTGAGACATATTTGAACACGTCTCCCGATCACATGGTTGATCATACTCTAGGTTCCACATGCATGTTTTAGCTGAAGGAAGAATACCTTAAACCTGGGTAGTTGAAACCCGTGGAATGGGTACCATGCAATATGACTTCAAAGGGTCTTCATTTGCTCACCGAACCTCTCCAATCCTATCACTGCTGCGTTTATGTCCCTGTACACATGCTTGATTCTCTTTCGGAGACATAGCAATCCATAGGTTTTAAGATACTTAAGAGTCAGGTACATTCTTAGGCGTTTAATATGCGGTGTTGAGTCCATTTCGTTGAGCAAGGAGTAGCTCTTGTCTATTCCATATTTGGCTTAAGGAACTTTATCTGTGCTCATTTCAATCTCTGGTTTTATGCAGCACCCCAACTCACCTTTACCCTTAAACAAGCATAAGTTGGTTTTCTAAATTTGAGACCCTGTTCTGTTCTGTAATTCAGTTCCTGTGTAGCCAAGTTTACATTCCGTGTATTACTGATATCTTATGATGTTTCTTTTTCTGTGTGACTTATTTCAGTTAGAATCATCGTACCTGAATCCACTCATTGTGCTGCTACGGGCCTGATGACATAGATTTCACTGCTGAGTGATACTGCATTGTACGTAAGTACCACAAGTTCTTTATCCATTTTTCACTTTCTGTGATATTGAACTTGTACGGTAAACGAGGTTCTTGTAAACAGAGGCGTCCCAAACATTGGGGTGGCTGTGTCTTTTTGATTTTAATTTCCCTAAGCTATAGGACCATAAGTGGAAGTGCCCTAGGCTCTGTTGCTTTGTTTTTTAGATGTTTCAGGAAACACCATACACTTCTCCCGAGTGTCTGTTGGCAGTTTACATCCCGCCCATCAGCATAACAAGGCTCCCAGTTCTCCATGGCCTGTCCTGCCTTTCTGGATTTTACACTTTTTTCAGATGGCCCTTTTGACCGGGGGGAAGTGAGACTTCATTGTAGTGCAGATTTCCTTTGCAAGCTTGCTTGGTTGGCCAAAAAGGGCGTATGCGTTTTTTCCTGAATATATTCAGGAAAAAACGCATACGCCCTTTTTGGCCAAGTGCATCATTGTGGACGTTCTGCCTCTTTTCCTATGCTTTCAATGCAATTCCAGTCTACCTCCTGAAATCGGTTTCCTGCAATTCTGCCCCGCTTTCAAGTCCTCTTGGCAGCCTTACTTCAGTATATTTTTGGACGATAGCTGTCATTTATAACTCTGCAGGTTTGTGAATTACAGTGCCCCTGAGCTCCTTTCTTCAACTCGCTTTCTTGTGAGCTGGCCGCAACACCGCAGGATGGCTTCAGGCCCTAATCTGGTTCCGGCACGGCACGCTGAGCCTTTGGTTATTTCCTCTTCCTGGTGGGAAATGAGAGTTAAATTTGCCCGTCCAGACACCTCCAGCTAGTCTCTCATTGGTTCTCGCTATTCCTGTTCATCTTCCGCAGAAATTGCAAACTGGGCCAAACAGGAGGTTAAAGGGACAGACTCTCCAAGTCGGGAGAGTGTTAGTAAAGCGTCTGGAATGTTGCACCCGAGTACCAGGGTACGAAAACTGAGACATATTTGAACACGTCTCCCGATCACATGGTTGATCATACTCTAGGTTCCACATGCATGTTTTAGCTGAAGGAAGAATACCTTAAACCTGGGTAGTTGAAACCCGTGGAATGGGTACCATGCAATATGACTTCAAAGGGTCTTCATTTGCTCACCGAACCTCTCCAATCCTATCACTGCTGCGTTTATGTCCCTGTACACATGCTTGATTCTCTTTCGGAGACATAGCAATCCATAGGTTTTAAGATACTTAAGAGTCAGGTACATTCTTAGGCGTTTAATATGCGGTGTTGAGTCCATTTCGTTGAGCAAGGAGTAGCTCTTGTCTATTCCATATTTGGCTTAAGGAACTTTATCTGTGCTCATTTCAATCTCTGGTTTTATGCAGCACCCCAACTCACCTTTACCCTTAAACAAGCATAAGTTGGTTTTCTAAATTTGAGACCCTGTTCTGTTCTGTAATTCAGTTCCTGTGTAGCCAAGTTTACATTCCGTGTATTACTGATATCTTATGATGTTTCTTTTTCTGTGTGACTTATTTCAGTTAGAATCATCGTACCTGAATCCACTCATTGTGCTGCTACGGGCCTGATGACATAGATTTCACTGCTGAGTGATACTGCATTGTACGTAAGTACCACAAGTTCTTTATCCATTTTTCACTTTCTGTGATATTGAACTTGTACGGTAAACGAGGTTCTTGTAAACAGAGGCGTCCCAAACATTGGGGTGGCTGTGTCTTTTTGATTTTAATTTCCCTAAGCTATAGGACCATAAGTGGAAGTGCCCTAGGCTCTGTTGCTTTGTTTTTTAGATGTTTCAGGAAACACCATACACTTCTCCCGAGTGTCTGTTGGCAGTTTACATCCCGCCCATCAGCATAACAAGGCTCCCAGTTCTCCATGGCCTGTCCTGCCTTTCTGGATTTTACACTTTTTTCAGATGGCCCTTTTGACCGGGGGGGGGGAAGTGAGACTTCATTGTAGTGCAGATTTCCTTTGCAAGCTTGCTTGGTTGGCCAAAAAGGGCGTATGCGTTTTTTCCTGAATATATTCAGGAAAAAACGCATACGCCCTTTTTGGCCAAGTGCATCATTGTGGACGTTCTGCCTCTTTTCCTATGCTTTCAATGCAATTCCAGTCTACCTCCTGAAATCGGTTTCCTGCAATTCTGCCCCGCTTTCAAGTCCTCTTGGCAGCCTTACTTCAGTATATTTTTGGACGATAGTTGTCATTTATAACTCTGCAGGTTTGTGAATTACAGTGCCCCTGAGCTCCTTTCTTCAACTCGTTTTCTTGTGAGCTGGCCGCAACACCGCAGGATGGCTTCAGGCCCTAATCTGGTTCCGGCACGGCACGCTGAGCCTTTGGTTATTTCCTCTTCCTGGTGGGAAATGAGAGTTAAATTTGCCCGTCCAGACACCTCCAGCTAGTCTCTCATTGGTTCTCGCTATTCCTGTTCATCTTCCGCAGAAATTGCAAACTGGGCCAAACAGGAGGTTAAAGGGACTGACTCTCCAAGTCGGGAGAGTGTTAGTAAAGCGTCTGGAATGTTGCACCCGAGTACCAGGGTACGAAAACTGAGACATATTTGAACACGTCTCCCGATCACATGGTTGATCATACTCTAGGTTCCACATGCATGTTTTAGCTGAAGGAAGAATACCTTAAACCTGGGTAGTTGAAACCCGTGGAATGGGTACCATGCAATATGACTTCAAAGGGTCTTCATTTGCTCACCGAACCTCTCCAATCCTATCACTGCTGCGTTTATGTCCCTGTACACATGCTTGATTCTCTTTCGGAGACATAGCAATCCATAGGTTTTAAGATACTTAAGAGTCAGGTACATTCTTAGGCGTTTAATATGCGGTGTTGAGTCCATTTCGTTGAGCAAGGAGTAGCTCTTGTCTATTCCATATTTGGCTTAAGGAACTTTATCTGTGCTCATTTCAATCTCTGGTTTTATGCAGCACCCCAACTCACCTTTACCCTTAAACAAGCATAAGTTGGTTTTCTAAATTTGAGACCCTGTTCTGTTCTGTAATTCAGTTCCTGTGTAGCCAAGTTTACATTCCGTGTATTACTGATATCTTATGATGTTTCTTTTTCTGTGTGACTTATTTCAGTTAGAATCATCGTACCTGAATCCACTCATTGTGCTGCTACGGGCCTGATGACATAGATTTCACTGCTGAGTGATACTGCATTGTACGTAAGTACCACAAGTTCTTTATCCATTTTTCACTTTCTGTGATATTGAACTTGTACGGTAAACGAGGTTCTTGTAAACAGAGGCGTCCCAAACATTGGGGTGGCTGTGTCTTTTTGATTTTAATTTCCCTAAGCTATAGGACCATAAGTGGAAGTGCCCTAGGCTCTGTTGCTTTGTTTTTTAGATGTTTCAGGAAACACCATACACTTCTCCCGAGTGTCTGTTGGCAATTTACATCCCGCCCATCAGCATAACAAGGCTCCCAGTTCTCCATGGCCTGTCCTGCCTTTCTGGATTTTACACTTTTTTCAGATGGCCCTTTTGACCGGGGGGAAGTGAGACTTCATTGTAGTGCAGATTTCCTTTGCAAGCTTGCTTGGTTGGCCAAAAAGGGCGTATGCGTTTTTTCCTGAATATATTCAGGAAAAAACGCATACGCCCTTTTTGGCCAAGTGCATCATTGTGGACGTTCTGCCTCTTTTCCTATGCTTTCAATGCAATTCCAGTCTACCTCCTGAAATCGGTTTCCTGCAATTCTGCCCCGCTTTCAAGTCCTCTTGGCAGCCTTACTTCAGTATATTTTTGGACGATAGTTGTCATTTATAACTCTGCAGGTTTGTGAATTACAGTGCCCCTGAGCTCCTTTCTTCAACTCGTTTTCTTGTGAGCTGGCCGCAACACCGCAGGATGGCTTCAGGCCCTAATCTGGTTCCGGCACGGCACGCTGAGCCTTTGGTTATTTCCTCTTCCTGGTGGGAAATGAGAGTTAAATTTGCCCGTCCAGACACCTCCAGCTAGTCTCTCATTGGTTCTCGCTATTCCTGTTCATCTTCCGCAGAAATTGCAAACTGGGCCAAACAGGAGGTTAAAGGGACTGACTCTCCAAGTCGGGAGAGTGTTAGTAAAGCGTCTGGAATGTTGCACCCGAGTACCAGGGTACGAAAACTGAGACATATTTGAACACGTCTCCCGATCACATGGTTGATCATACTCTAGGTTCCACATGCATGTTTTAGCTGAAGGAAGAATACCTTAAACCTGGGTAGTTGAAACCCGTGGAATGGGTACCATGCAATATGACTTCAAAGGGTCTTCATTTGCTCACCGAACCTCTCCAATCCTATCACTGCTGCGTTTATGTCCCTGTACACATGCTTGATTCTCTTTCGGAGACATAGCAATCCATAGGTTTTAAGATACTTAAGAGTCAGGTACATTCTTAGGCGTTTAATATGCGGTGTTGAGTCCATTTCGTTGAGCAAGGAGTAGCTCTTGTCTATTCCATATTTGGCTTAAGGAACTTTATCTGTGCTCATTTCAATCTCTGGTTTTATGCAGCACCCCAACTCACCTTTACCCTTAAACAAGCATAAGTTGGTTTTCTAAATTTGAGACCCTGTTCTGTTCTGTAATTCAGTTCCTGTGTAGCCAAGTTTACATTCCGTGTATTACTGATATCTTATGATGTTTCTTTTTCTGTGTGACTTATTTCAGTTAGAATCATCGTACCTGAATCCACTCATTGTGCTGCTACGGGCCTGATGACATAGATTTCACTGCTGAGTGATACTGCATTGTACGTAAGTACCACAAGTTCTTTATCCATTTTTCACTTTCTGTGATATTGAACTTGTACGGTAAACGAGGTTCTTGTAAACAGAGGCGTCCCAAACATTGGGGTGGCTGTGTCTTTTTGATTTTAATTTCCCTAAGCTATAGGACCATAAGTGGAAGTGCCCTAGGCTCTGTTGCTTTGTTTTTTAGATGTTTCAGGAAACACCATACACTTCTCCCGAGTGTCTGTTGGCAGTTTACATCCCGCCCATCAGCATAACAAGGCTCCCAGTTCTCCATGGCCTGTCCTGCCTTTCTGGATTTTACACTTTTTTCAGATGGCCCTTTTGACCGGGGGGTGGGGGGGAAGTGAGACTTCATTGTAGTGCAGATTTCCTTTGCAAGCTTGCTTGGTTGGCCAAAAAGGGCGTATGCGTTTTTTCCTGAATATATTCAGGAAAAAACGCATACGCCCTTTTTGGCCAAGTGCATCATTGTGGACGTTCTGCCTCTTTTCCTATGCTTTCAATGCAATTCCAGTCTACCTCCTGAAATCGGTTTCCTGCAATTCTGCCCCGCTTTCAAGTCCTCTTGGCAGCCTTACTTCAGTATATTTTTGGACGATAGCTGTCATTTATAACTCTGCAGGTTTGTGAATTACAGTGCCCCTGAGCTCCTTTCTTCAACTCGCTTTCTTGTGAGCTGGCCGCAACACCGCAGGATGGCTTCAGGCCCTAATCTGGTTCCGGCACGGCACGCTGAGCCTTTGGTTATTTCCTCTTCCTGGTGGGAAATGAGAGTTAAATTTGCCCGTCCAGACACCTCCAGCTAGTCTCTCATTGGTTCTCGCTATTCCTGTTCATCTTCCGCAGAAATTGCAAACTGGGCCAAACAGGAGGTTAAAGGGACAGACTCTCCAAGTCGGGAGAGTGTTAGTAAAGCGTCTGGAATGTTGCACCCGAGTACCAGGGTACGAAAACTGAGACATATTTGAACACGTCTCCCGATCACATGGTTGATCATACTCTAGGTTCCACATGCATGTTTTAGCTGAAGGAAGAATACCTTAAACCTGGGTAGTTGAAACCCGTGGAATGGGTACCATGCAATATGACTTCAAAGGGTCTTCATTTGCTCACCGAACCTCTCCAATCCTATCACTGCTGCGTTTATGTCCCTGTACACATGCTTGATTCTCTTTCGGAGACATAGCAATCCATAGGTTTTAAGATACTTAAGAGTCAGGTACATTCTTAGGCGTTTAATATGCGGTGTTGAGTCCATTTCGTTGAGCAAGGAGTAGCTCTTGTCTATTCCATATTTGGCTTAAGGAGCTTTATCTGTGCTCATTTCAATCTCTGGTTTTATGCAGCACCCCAACTCACCTTTACCCTTAAACAAGCATAAGTTGGTTTTCTAAATTTGAGACCCTGTTCTGTTCTGTAATTCAGTTCCTGTGTAGCCAAGTTTACATTCCGTGTATTACTGATATCTTATGATGTTTCTTTTTCTGTGTGACTTATTTCAGTTAGAATCATCGTACCTGAATCCACTCATTGTGCTGCTACGGGCCTGATGACATAGATTTCACTGCTGAGTGATACTGCATTGTACGTAAGTACCACAAGTTCTTTATCCATTTTTCACTTTCTGTGATATTGAACTTGTACGGTAAACGAGGTTCTTGTAAACAGAGGCGTCCCAAACATTGGGGTGGCTGTGTCTTTTTGATTTTAATTTCCCTAAGCTATAGGACCATAAGTGGAAGTGCCCTAGGCTCTGTTGCTTTGTTTTTTAGATGTTTCAGGAAACACCATACACTTCTCCCGAGTGTCTGTTGGCAGTTTACATCCCGCCCATCAGCATAACAAGGCTCCCAGTTCTCCATGGCCTGTCCTGCCTTTCTGGATTTTACACTTTTTTCAGATGGCCCTTTTGACCGGGGGGAAGTGAGACTTCATTGTAGTGCAGATTTCCTTTGCAAGCTTGCTTGGTTGGCCAAAAAGGGCGTATGCGTTTTTTCCTGAATATATTCAGGAAAAAACGCATACGCCCTTTTTGGCCAAGTGCATCATTGTGGACGTTCTGCCTCTTTTCCTATGCTTTCAATGCAATTCCAGTCTACCTCCTGAAATCGGTTTCCTGCAATTCAGCCCCGCTTTCAAGTCCTCTTGGCAGCCTTACTTCAGTATATTTTTGGACGATAGTTGTCATTTATAACTCTGCAGGTTTGTGAATTACAGTGCCCCTGAGCTCCTTTCTTCAACTCGTTTTCTTGTGAGCTGGCCGCAACACCGCAGGATGGCTTCAGGCCCTAATCTGGTTCCGGCACGGCACGCTGAGCCTTTGGTTATTTCCTCTTCCTGGTGGGAAATGAGAGTTAAATTTGCCCGTCCAGACACCTCCAGCTAGTCTCTCATTGGTTCTCGCTATTCCTGTTCATCTTCCGCAGAAATTGCAAACTGGGCCAAACAGGAGGTTAAAGGGACTGACTCTCCAAGTCGGGAGAGTGTTAGTAAAGCGTCTGGAATGTTGCACCCGAGTACCAGGGTACGAAAACTGAGACATATTTGAACACGTCTCCCGATCACATGGTTGATCATACTCTAGGTTCCACATGCATGTTTTAGCTGAAGGAAGAATACCTTAAACCTGGGTAGTTGAAACCCGTGGAATGGGTACCATGCAATATGACTTCAAAGGGTCTTCATTTGCTCACCGAACCTCTCCAATCCTATCACTGCTGCGTTTATGTCCCTGTACACATGCTTGATTCTCTTTCGGAGACATAGCAATCCATAGGTTTTAAGATACTTAAGAGTCAGGTACATTCTTAGGCGTTTAATATGCGGTGTTGAGTCCATTTCGTTGAGCAAGGAGTAGCTCTTGTCTATTCCATATTTGGCTTAAGGAACTTTATCTGTGCTCATTTCAATCTCTGGTTTTATGCAGCACCCCAACTCACCTTTACCCTTAAACAAGCATAAGTTGGTTTTCTAAATTTGAGACCCTGTTCTGTTCTGTAATTCAGTTCCTGTGTAGCCAAGTTTACATTCCGTGTATTACTGATATCTTATGATGTTTCTTTTTCTGTGTGACTTATTTCAGTTAGAATCATCGTACCTGAATCCACTCATTGTGCTGCTACGGGCCTGATGACATAGATTTCACTGCTGAGTGATACTGCATTGTACGTAAGTACCACAAGTTCTTTATCCATTTTTCACTTTCTGTGATATTGAACTTGTACGGTAAACGAGGTTCTTGTAAACAGAGGCGTCCCAAACATTGGGGTGGCTGTGTCTTTTTGATTTTAATTTCCCTAAGCTATAGGACCATAAGTGGAAGTGCCCTAGGCTCTGTTGCTTTGTTTTTTAGATGTTTCAGGAAACACCATACACTTCTCCCGAGTGTCTGTTGGCAGTTTACATCCCGCCCATCAGCATAACAAGGCTCCCAGTTCTCCATGGCCTGTCCTGCCTTTCTGGATTTTACACTTTTTTCAGATGGCCCTTTTGACCGGGGGGAAGTGAGACTTCATTGTAGTGCAGATTTCCTTTGCAAGCTTGCTTGGTTGGCCAAAAAGGGCGTATGCGTTTTTTCCTGAATATATTCAGGAAAAAACGCATACGCCCTTTTTGGCCAAGTGCATCATTGTGGACGTTCTGCCTCTTTTCCTATGCTTTCAATGCAATTCCAGTCTACCTCCTGAAATCGGTTTCCTGCAATTCTGCCCCGCTTTCAAGTCCTCTTGGCAGCCTTACTTCAGTATATTTTTGGACGATAGTTGTCATTTATAACTCTGCAGGTTTGTGAATTACAGTGCCCCTGAGCTCCTTTCTTCAACTCGTTTTCTTGTGAGCTGGCCGCAACACCGCAGGATGGCTTCAGGCCCTAATCTGGTTCTGGCACGGCACGCTGAGCCTTTGGTTATTTCCTCTTCCTGGTGGGAAATGAGAGTTAAATTTGCCCGTCCAGACACCTCCAGTTAGTCTCTCATTGGTTCTCGCTATTCCTGTTCATCTTCCGCAGAAATTGCAAACTGGGCCAAACAGGAGGTTAAAGGGACTGACTCTCCAAGTCGGGAGAGTGTTAGTAAAGCGTCTGGAATGTTGCACCCGAGTACCAGGGTACGAAAACTGAGACATATTTGAACACGTCTCCCGATCACATGGTTGATCATACTCTAGGTTCCACATGCATGTTTTAGCTGAAGGAAGAATACCTTAAACCTGGGTAGTTGAAACCCGTGGAATGGGTACCATGCAATATGACTTCAAAGGGTCTTCATTTGCTCACCGAACCTCTCCAATCCTATCACTGCTGCGTTTATGTCCCTGTACACATGCTTGATTCTCTTTCGGAGACATAGCAATCCATAGGTTTTAAGATACTTAAGAGTCAGGTACATTCTTAGGCGTTTAATATGCGGTGTTGAGTCCATTTTGTTGAGCAAGGAGTAGCTCTTGTCTATTCCATATTTGGCTTAAGGAACTTTATCTGTGCTCATTTCAATCTCTGGTTTTATGCAGCACCCCAACTCACCTTTACCCTTAAACAAGCATAAGTTGGTTTTCTAAATTTGAGACCCTGTTCTGTTCTGTAATTCAGTTCCTGTGTAGCCAAGTTTACATTCCGTGTATTACTGATATCTTATGATGTTTCTTTTTCTGTGTGACTTATTTCAGTTAGAATCATCGTACCTGAATCCACTCATTGTGCTGCTACGGGCCTGATGACATAGATTTCACTGCTGAGTGATACTGCATTGTACGTAAGTACCACAAGTTCTTTATCCATTTTTCACTTTCTGTGATATTGAACTTGTACGGTAAACGAGGTTCTTGTAAACAGAGGCGTCCCAAACATTGGGGTGGCTGTGTCTTTTTGATTTTAATTTCCCTAAGCTATAGGACCATAAGTGGAAGTGCCCTAGGCTCTGTTGCTTTGTTTTTTAGATGTTTCAGGAAACACCATACACTTCTCCCGAGTGTCTGTTGGCAGTTTACATCCCGCCCATCAGCATAACAAGGCTCCCAGTTCTCCATGGCCTGTCCTGCCTTTCTGGATTTTACACTTTTTTCAGATGGCCCTTTTGACCGGGGGGAAGTGAGACTTCATTGTAGTGCAGATTTCCTTTGCAAGCTTGCTTGGTTGGCCAAAAAGGGCGTATGCGTTTTTTCCTGAATATATTCAGGAAAAAACGCATACGCCCTTTTTGGCCAAGTGCATCATTGTGGACGTTCTGCCTCTTTTCCTATGCTTTCAATGCAATTCCAGTCTACCTCCTGAAATCGGTTTCCTGCAATTCTGCCCCGCTTTCAAGTCCTCTTGGCAGCCTTACTTCAGTATATTTTTGGACGATAGTTGTCATTTATAACTCTGCAGGTTTGTGAATTACAGTGCCCCTGAGCTCCTTTCTTCAACTCGTTTTCTTGTGAGCTGGCCGCAACACCGCAGGATGGCTTCAGGCCCTAATCTGGTTCCGGCACGGCACGCTGAGCCTTTGGTTATTTCCTCTTCCTGGTGGGAAATGAGAGTTAAATTTGCCCGTCCAGACACCTCCAGCTAGTCTCTCATTGGTTCTCGCTATTCCTGTTCATCTTCCGCAGAAATTGCAAACTGGGCCAAACAGGAGGTTAAAGGGACTGACTCTCCAAGTCGGGAGAGTGTTAGTAAAGCGTCTGGAATGTTGCACCCGAGTACCAGGGTACGAAAACTGAGACATATTTGAACACGTCTCCCGATCACATGGTTGATCATACTCTAGGTTCCACATGCATGTTTTAGCTGAAGGAAGAATACCTTAAACCTGGGTAGTTGAAACCCGTGGAATGGGTACCATGCAATATGACTTCAAAGGGTCTTCATTTGCTCACCGAACCTCTCCAATCCTATCACTGCTGCGTTTATGTCCCTGTACACATGCTTGATTCTCTTTTGGAGACATAGCAATCCATAGGTTTTAAGATACTTAAGAGTCAGGTACATTCTTAGGCGTTTAATATGCGGTGTTGAGTCCATTTCGTTGAGCAAGGAGTAGCTCTTGTCTATTCCATATTTGGCTTAAGGAACTTTATCTGTGCTCATTTCAATCTCTGGTTTTATGCAGCACCCCAACTCACCTTTACCCTTAAACAAGCATAAGTTGGTTTTCTAAATTTGAGACCCTGTTCTGTTCTGTAATTCAGTTCCTGTGTAGCCAAGTTTACATTCCGTGTATTACTGATATCTTATGATGTTTCTTTTTCTGTGTGACTTATTTCAGTTAGAATCATCGTACCTGAATCCACTCATTGTGCTGCTACGGGCCTGATGACATAGATTTCACTGCTGAGTGATACTGCATTGTACGTAAGTACCACAAGTTCTTTATCCATTTTTCACTTTCTGTGATATTGAACTTGTACGGTAAACGAGGTTCTTGTAAACAGAGGCGTCCCAAACATTGGGGTGGCTGTGTCTTTTTGATTTTAATTTCCCTAAGCTATAGGACCATAAGTGGAAGTGGCCTAGGCTCTGTTGCTTTGTTTTTTAGATGTTTCAGGAAACACCATACACTTCTCCCGAGTGTCTGTTGGCAGTTTACATCCCGCCCATCAGCATAACAAGGCTCCCAGTTCTCCATGGCCTGTCCTGCCTTTCTGGATTTTACACTTTTTTCAGATGGCCCTTTTGACCGGGGGGAAGTGAGACTTCATTGTAGTGCAGATTTCCTTTGCAAGCTTGCTTGGTTGGCCAAAAAGGGCGTATGCGTTTTTTCCTGAATATATTCAGGAAAAAACGCATACGCCCTTTTTGGCCAAGTGCATCATTGTGGACGTTCTGCCTCTTTTCCTATGCTTTCAATGCAATTCCAGTCTACCTCCTGAAATCGGTTTCCTGCAATTCTGCCCCGCTTTCAAGTCCTCTTGGCAGCCTTACTTCAGTATATTTTTGGACGATAGCTGTCATTTATAACTCTGCAGGTTTGTGAATTACAGTGCCCCTGAGCTCCTTTCTTCAACTCGCTTTCTTGTGAGCTGGCCGCAACACCGCAGGATGGCTTCAGGCCCTAATCTGGTTCCGGCACGGCACGCTGAGCCTTTGGTTATTTCCTCTTCCTGGTGGGAAATGAGAGTTAAATTTGCCCGTCCAGACACCTCCAGCTAGTCTCTCATTGGTTCTCGCTATTCCTGTTCATCTTCCGCAGAAATTGCAAACTGGGCCAAACAGGAGGTTAAAGGGACAGACTCTCCAAGTCGGGAGAGTGTTAGTAAAGCGTCTGGAATGTTGCACCCGAGTACCAGGGTACGAAAACTGAGACATATTTGAACACGTCTCCCGATCACATGGTTGATCATACTCTAGGTTCCACATGCATGTTTTAGCTGAAGGAAGAATACCTTAAACCTGGGTAGTTGAAACCCGTGGAATGGGTACCATGCAATATGACTTCAAAGGGTCTTCATTTGCTCACCGAACCTCTCCAATCCTATCACTGCTGCGTTTATGTCCCTGTACACATGCTTGATTCTCTTTCGGAGACATAGCAATCCATAGGTTTTAAGATACTTAAGAGTCAGGTACATTCTTAGGCGTTTAATATGCGGTGTTGAGTCCATTTCGTTGAGCAAGGAGTAGCTCTTGTCTATTCCATATTTGGCTTAAGGAACTTTATCTGTGCTCATTTCAATCTCTGGTTTTATGCAGCACCCCAACTCACCTTTACCCTTAAACAAGCATAAGTTGGTTTTCTAAATTTGAGACCCTGTTCTGTTCTGTAATTCAGTTCCTGTGTAGCCAAGTTTACATTCCGTGTATTACTGATATCTTATGATGTTTCTTTTTCTGTGTGACTTATTTCAGTTAGAATCATCATACCTGAATCCACTCATTGTGCTGCTACGGGCCTGATGACATAGATTTCACTGCTGAGTGATACTGCATTGTACGTAAGTACCACAAGTTCTTTATCCATTTTTCACTTTCTGTGATATTGAACTTGTACGGTAAACGAGGTTCTTGTAAACAGAGGCGTCCCAAACATTGGGGTGGCTGTGTCTTTTTGATTTTAATTTCCCTAAGCTATAGGACCATAAGTGGAAGTGCCCTAGGCTCTGTTGCTTTGTTTTTTAGATGTTTCAGGAAACACCATACATTTCTCCCGAGTGTCTGTTGGCAGTTTACATCCCGCCCATCAGCATAACAAGGCTCCCAGTTCTCCATGGCCTGTCCTGCCTTTCTGGATTTTACACTTTTTTCAGATGGCCCTTTTGACCGGGGGGAAGTGAGACTTCATTGTAGTGCAGATTTCCTTTGCAAGCTTGCTTGGTTGGCCAAAAAGGGCGTATGCGTTTTTTCCTGAATATATTCAGGAAAAAACGCATACGCCCTTTTTGGCCAAGTGCATCATTGTGGACGTTCTGCCTCTTTTCCTATGCTTTCAATGCAATTCCAGTCTACCTCCTGAAATCGGTTTCCTGCAATTCAGCCCCGCTTTCAAGTCCTCTTGGCAGCCTTACTTCAGTATATTTTTGGACGATAGTTGTCATTTATAACTCTGCAGGTTTGTGAATTACAGTGCCCCTGAGCTCCTTTCTTCAACTCGTTTTCTTGTGAGCTGGCCGCAACACCGCAGGATGGCTTCAGGCCCTAATCTGGTTCCGGCACGGCACGCTGAGCCTTTGGTTATTTCCTCTTCCTGGTGGGAAATGAGAGTTAAATTTGCCCGTCCAGACACCTCCAGCTAGTCTCTCATTGGTTCTCGCTATTCCTGTTCATCTTCCGCAGAAATTGCAAACTGGGCCAAACAGGAGGTTAAAGGGACTGACTCTCCAAGTCGGGAGAGTGTTAGTAAAGCGTCTGGAATGTTGCACCCGAGTACCAGGGTACGAAAACTGAGACATATTTGAACACGTCTCCCGATCACATGGTTGATCATACTCTAGGTTCCACATGCATGTTTTAGCTGAAGGAAGAATACCTTAAACCTGGGTAGTTGAAACCCGTGGAATGGGTACCATGCAATATGACTTCAAAGGGTCTTCATTTGCTCACCGAACCTCTCCAATCCTATCACTGCTGCGTTTATGTCCCTGTACACATGCTTGATTCTCTTTCGGAGACATAGCAATCCATAGGTTTTAAGATACTTAAGAGTCAGGTACATTCTTAGGCGTTTAATATGCGGTGTTGAGTCCATTTCGTTGAGCAAGGAGTAGCTCTTGTCTATTCCATATTTGGCTTAAGGAACTTTATCTGTGCTCATTTCAATCTCTGGTTTTATGCAGCACCCCAACTCACCTTTACCCTTAAACAAGCATAAGTTGGTTTTCTAAATTTGAGACCCTGTTCTGTTCTGTAATTCAGTTCCTGTGTAGCCAAGTTTACATTCCGTGTATTACTGATATCTTATGATGTTTCTTTTTCTGTGTGACTTATTTCAGTTAGAATCATCGTACCTGAATCCACTCATTGTGCTGCTACGGGCCTGATGACATAGATTTCACTGCTGAGTGATACTGCATTGTACGTAAGTACCACAAGTTCTTTATCCATTTTTCACTTTCTGTGATATTGAACTTGTACGGTAAACGAGGTTCTTGTAAACAGAGGCGTCCCAAACATTGGGGTGGCTGTGTCTTTTTGATTTTAATTTCCCTAAGCTATAGGACCATAAGTGGAAGTGCCCTAGGCTCTGTTGCTTTGTTTTTTAGATGTTTCAGGAAACACCATACACTTCTCCCGAGTGTCTGTTGGCAGTTTACATCCCGCCCATCAGCATAACAAGGCTCCCAGTTCTCCATGGCCTGTCCTGCCTTTCTGGATTTTACACTTTTTTCAGATGGCCCTTTTGACCGGGGGGAAGTGAGACTTCATTGTAGTGCAGATTTCCTTTGCAAGCTTGCTTGGTTGGCCAAAAAGGGCGTATGCGTTTTTTCCTGAATATATTCAGGAAAAAACGCATACGCCCTTTTTGGCCAAGTGCATCATTGTGGACGTTCTGCCTCTTTTCCTATGCTTTCAATGCAATTCCAGTCTACCTCCTGAAATCGGTTTCCTGCAATTCTGCCCCGCTTTCAAGTCCTCTTGGCAGCCTTACTTCAGTATATTTTTGGACGATAGTTGTCATTTATAACTCTGCAGGTTTGTGAATTACAGTGCCCCTGAGCTCCTTTCTTCAACTCGTTTTCTTGTGAGCTGGCCGCAACACCGCAGGATGGCTTCAGGCCCTAATCTGGTTCCGGCACGGCACGCTGAGCCTTTGGTTATTTCCTCTTCCTGGTGGGAAATGAGAGTTAAATTTGCCCGTCCAGACACCTCCAGTTAGTCTCTCATTGGTTCTCGCTATTCCTGTTCATCTTCCGCAGAAATTGCAAACTGGGCCAAACAGGAGGTTAAAGGGACTGACTCTCCAAGTCGGGAGAGTGTTAGTAAAGCGTCTGGAATGTTGCACCCGAGTACCAGGGTACGAAAACTGAGACATATTTGAACACGTCTCCCGATCACATGGTTGATCATACTCTAGGTTCCACATGCATGTTTTAGCTGAAGGAAGAATACCTTAAACCTGGGTAGTTGAAACCCGTGGAATGGGTACCATGCAATATGACTTCAAAGGGTCTTCATTTGCTCACCGAACCTCTCCAATCCTATCACTGCTGCGTTTATGTCCCTGTACACATGCTTGATTCTCTTTCGGAGACATAGCAATCCATAGGTTTTAAGATACTTAAGAGTCAGGTACATTCTTAGGCGTTTAATATGCGGTGTTGAGTCCATTTTGTTGAGCAAGGAGTAGCTCTTGTCTATTCCATATTTGGCTTAAGGAACTTTATCTGTGCTCATTTCAATCTCTGGTTTTATGCAGTACCCCAACTCACCTTTACCCTTAAACAAGCATAAGTTGGTTTTCTAAATTTGAGACCCTGTTCTGTTCTGTAATTCAGTTCCTGTGTAGCCAAGTTTACATTCCGTGTATTACTGATATCTTATGATGTTTCTTTTTCTGTGTGACTTATTTCAGTTAGAATCATCGTACCTGAATCCACTCATTGTGCTGCTACGGGCCTGATGACATAGATTTCACTGCTGAGTGATACTGCATTGTACGTAACAAGTTCTTTATCCATTTTTCACTTTCTGTGATATTGAACTTGTACGGTAAACGAGGTTCTTGTAAACAGAGGCGTCCCAAACATTGGGGTGGCTGTGTCTTTTTGATTTTAATTTCCCTAAGCTATAGGACCATAAGTGGAAGTGCCCTAGGCTCTGTTGCTTTGTTTTTTAGATGTTTCAGGAAACACCATACACTTCTCCCGAGTGTCTGTTGGCAGTTTACATCCCGCCCATCAGCATAACAAGGCTCCCAGTTCTCCATGGCCTGTCCTGCCTTTCTGGATTTTACACTTTTTTCAGATGGCCCTTTTGACCGGGGGGGGGGGGAAGTGAGACTTCATTGTAGTGCAGATTTCCTTTGCAAGCTTGCTTGGTTGGCCAAAAAGGGCGTATGCGTTTTTTCCTGAATATATTCAGGAAAAAACGCATACGCCCTTTTTGGCCAAGTGCATCATTGTGGACGTTCTGCCTCTTTTCCTATGCTTTCAATGCAATTCCAGTCTACCTCCTGAAATCGGTTTCCTGCAATTCTGCCCCGCTTTCAAGTCCTCTTGGCAGCCTTACTTCAGTATATTTTTGGACGATAGTTGTCATTTATAACTCTGCAGGTTTGTGAATTACAGTGCCCCTGAGCTCCTTTCTTCAACTCGTTTTCTTGTGAGCTGGCCGCAACACCGCAGGATGGCTTCAGGCCCTAATCTGGTTCCGGCACGGCACGCTGAGCCTTTGGTTATTTCCTCTTCCTGGTGGGAAATGAGAGTTAAATTTGTCCGTCCAGACACCTCCAGCTAGTCTCTCATTGGTTCTCGCTATTCCTGTTCATCTTCCGCAGAAATTGCAAACTGGGCCAAACAGGAGGTTAAAGGGACTGACTCTCCAAGTCGGGAGAGTGTTAGTAAAGCGTCTGGAATGTTGCACCCGAGTACCAGGGTACGAAAACTGAGACATATTTGAACACGTCTCCCGATCACATGGTTGATCATACTCTAGGTTCCACATGCATGTTTTAGCTGAAGGAAGAATACCTTAAACCTGGGTAGTTGAAACCCGTGGAATGGGTACCATGCAATATGACTTCAAAGGGTCTTCATTTGCTCACCGAACCTCTCCAATCCTATCACTGCTGCGTTTATGTCCCTGTACACATGCTTGATTCTCTTTCGGAGACATAGCAATCCATAGGTTTTAAGATACTTAAGAGTCAGGTACATTCTTAGGCGTTTAATATGCGGTGTTGAGTCCATTTCGTTGAGCAAGGAGTAGCTCTTGTCTATTCCATATTTGGCTTAAGGAACTTTATCTGTGCTCATTTCAATCTCTGGTTTTATGCAGCACCCCAACTCACCTTTACCCTTAAACAAGCATAAGTTGGTTTTCTAAATTTGAGACCCTGTTCTGTTCTGTAATTCAGTTCCTGTGTAGCCAAGTTTACATTCCGTGTATTACTGATATCTTATGATGTTTCTTTTTCTGTGTGACTTATTTCAGTTAGAATCATCATACCTGAATCCACTCATTGTGCTGCTACGGGCCTGATGACATAGATTTCACTGCTGAGTGATACTGCATTGTACGTAAGTACCACAAGTTCTTTATCCATTTTTCACTTTCTGTGATATTGAACTTGTACGGTAAACGAGGTTCTTGTAAACAGAGGCGTCCCAAACATTGGGGTGGCTGTGTCTTTTTGATTTTAATTTCCCTAAGCTATAGGACCATAAGTGGAAGTGCCCTAGGCTCTGTTGCTTTGTTTTTTAGATGTTTCAGGAAACACCATACACTTCTCCCGAGTGTCTGTTGGCAGTTTACATCCCGCCCATCAGCATAACAAGGCTCCCAGTTCTCCATGGCCTGTCCTGCCTTTCTGGATTTTACACTTTTTTCAGATGGCCCTTTTGACCGGGGGGAAGTGAGACTTCATTGTAGTGCAGATTTCCTTTGCAAGCTTGCTTGGTTGGCCAAAAAGGGCGTATGCGTTTTTTCCTGAATATATTCAGGAAAAAACGCATACGCCCTTTTTGGCCAAGTGCATCATTGTGGACGTTCTGCCTCTTTTCCTATGCTTTCAATGCAATTCCAGTCTACCTCCTGAAATCGGTTTCCTGCAATTCTGCCCCGCTTTCAAGTCCTCTTGGCAGCCTTACTTCAGTATATTTTTGGACGATAGTTGTCATTTATAACTCTGCAGGTTTGTGAATTACAGTGCCCCTGAGCTCCTTTCTTCAACTCGTTTTCTTGTGAGCTGGCCGCAACACCGCAGGATGGCTTCAGGCCCTAATCTGGTTCCGGCACGGCACGCTGAGCCTTTGGTTATTTCCTCTTCCTGGTGGGAAATGAGAGTTAAATTTGCCCGTCCAGACACCTCCAGCTAGTCTCTCATTGGTTCTCGCTATTCCTGTTCATCTTCCGCAGAAATTGCAAACTGGGCCAAACAGGAGGTTAAAGGGACTGACTCTCCAAGTCGGGAGAGTGTTAGTAAAGCGTCTGGAATGTTGCACCCGAGTACCAGGGTACGAAAACTGAGACATATTTGAACACGTCTCCCGATCACATGGTTGATCATACTCTAGGTTCCACATGCATGTTTTAGCTGAAGGAAGAATACCTTAAACCTGGGTAGTTGAAACCCGTGGAATGGGTACCATGCAATATGACTTCAAAGGGTCTTCATTTGCTCACCGAACCTCTCCAATCCTATCACTGCTGCGTTTATGTCCCTGTACACATGCTTGATTCTCTTTCGGAGACATAGCAATCCATAGGTTTTAAGATACTTAAGAGTCAGGTACATTCTTAGGCGTTTAATATGCGGTGTTGAGTCCATTTCGTTGAGCAAGGAGTAGCTCTTGTCTATTCCATATTTGGCTTAAGGAACTTTATCTGTGCTCATTTCAATCTCTGGTTTTATGCAGCACCCCAACTCACCTTTACCCTTAAACAAGCATAAGTTGGTTTTCTAAATTTGAGACCCTGTTCTGTTCTGTAATTCAGTTCCTGTGTAGCCAAGTTTACATTCCGTGTATTACTGATATCTTATGATGTTTCTTTTTCTGTGTGACTTATTTCAGTTAGAATCATCGTACCTGAATCCACTCATTGTGCTGCTACGGGCCTGATGACATAGATTTCACTGCTGAGTGATACTGCATTGTACGTAAGTACCACAAGTTCTTTATCCATTTTTCACTTTCTGTGATATTGAACTTGTACGGTAAACGAGGTTCTTGTAAACAGAGGCGTCCCAAACATTGGGGTGGCTGTGTCTTTTTGATTTTAATTTCCCTAAGCTATAGGACCATAAGTGGAAGTGCCCTAGGCTCTGTTGCTTTGTTTTTTAGATGTTTCAGGAAACACCATACACTTCTCCCGAGTGTCTGTTGGCAGTTTACATCCCGCCCATCAGCATAACAAGGCTCCCAGTTCTCCATGGCCTGTCCTGCCTTTCTGGATTTTACACTTTTTTCAGATGGCCCTTTTGACCGGGGGGAAGTGAGACTTCATTGTAGTGCAGATTTCCTTTGCAAGCTTGCTTGGTTGGCCAAAAAGGGCGTATGCGTTTTTTCCTGAATATATTCAGGAAAAAACGCATACGCCCTTTTTGGCCAAGTGCATCATTGTGGACGTTCTGCCTCTTTTCCTATGCTTTCAATGCAATTCCAGTCTACCTCCTGAAATCGGTTTCCTGCAATTCTGCCCCGCTTTCAAGTCCTCTTGGCAGCCTTACTTCAGTATATTTTTGGACGATAGTTGTCATTTATAACTCTGCAGGTTTGTGAATTACAGTGCCCCTGAGCTCCTTTCTTCAACTCGTTTTCTTGTGAGCTGGCCGCAACACCGCAGGATGGCTTCAGGCCCTAATCTGGTTCCGGCACGGCACGCTGAGCCTTTGGTTATTTCCTCTTCCTGGTGGGAAATGAGAGTTAAATTTGCCCGTCCAGACACCTCCAGCTAGTCTCTCATTGGTTCTCGCTATTCCTGTTCATCTTCCGCAGAAATTGCAAACTGGGCCAAACAGGAGGTTAAAGGGACTGACTCTCCAAGTCGGGAGAGTGTTAGTAAAGCGTCTGGAATGTTGCACCCGAGTACCAGGGTACGAAAACTGAGACATATTTGAACACGTCTCCCGATCACATGGTTGATCATACTCTAGGTTCCACATGCATGTTTTAGCTGAAGGAAGAATACCTTAAACCTGGGTAGTTGAAACCCGTGGAATGGGTACCATGCAATATGACTTCAAAGGGTCTTCATTTGCTCACCGAACCTCTCCAATCCTATCACTGCTGCGTTTATGTCCCTGTACACATGCTTGATTCTCTTTCGGAGACATAGCAATCCATAGGTTTTAAGATACTTAAGAGTCAGGTACATTCTTAGGCGTTTAATATGCGGTGTTGAGTCCATTTCGTTGAGCAAGGAGTAGCTCTTGTCTATTCCATATTTGGCTTAAGGAACTTTATCTGTGCTCATTTCAATCTCTGGTTTTATGCAGCACCCCAACTCACCTTTACCCTTAAACAAGCATAAGTTGGTTTTCTAAATTTGAGACCCTGTTCTGTTCTGTAATTCAGTTCCTGTGTAGCCAAGTTTACATTCCGTGTATTACTGATATCTTATGATGTTTCTTTTTCTGTGTGACTTATTTCAGTTAGAATCATCGTACCTGAATCCACTCATTGTGCTGCTACGGGCCTGATGACATAGATTTCACTGCTGAGTGATACTGCATTGTACGTAAGTACCACAAGTTCTTTATCCATTTTTCACTTTCTGTGATATTGAACTTGTACGGTAAACGAGGTTCTTGTAAACAGAGGCGTCCCAAACATTGGGGTGGCTGTGTCTTTTTGATTTTAATTTCCCTAAGCTATAGGACCATAAGTGGAAGTGCCCTAGGCTCTGTTGCTTTGTTTTTTAGATGTTTCAGGAAACACCATACACTTCTCCCGAGTGTCTGTTGGCAGTTTACATCCCGCCCATCAGCATAACAAGGCTCCCAGTTCTCCATGGCCTGTCCTGCCTTTCTGGATTTTACACTTTTTTCAGATGGCCCTTTTGACCGGGGGGAAGTGAGACTTCATTGTAGTGCAGATTTCCTTTGCAAGCTTGCTTGGTTGGCCAAAAAGGGCGTATGCGTTTTTTCCTGAATATATTCAGGAAAAAACGCATACGCCCTTTTTGGCCAAGTGCATCATTGTGGACGTTCTGCCTCTTTTCCTATGCTTTCAATGCAATTCCAGTCTACCTCCTGAAATCGGTTTCCTGCAATTCTGCCCCGCTTTCAAGTCCTCTTGGCAGCCTTACTTCAGTATATTTTTGGACGATAGTTGTCATTTATAACTCTGCAGGTTTGTGAATTACAGTGCCCCTGAGCTCCTTTCTTCAACTCGTTTTCTTGTGAGCTGGCCGCAACACCGCAGGATGGCTTCAGGCCCTAATCTGGTTCCGGCACGGCACGCTGAGCCTTTGGTTATTTCCTCTTCCTGGTGGGAAATGAGAGTTAAATTTGCCCGTCCAGACACCTCCAGCTAGTCTCTCATTGGTTCTCGCTATTCCTGTTCATCTTCCGCAGAAATTGCAAACTGGGCCAAACAGGAGGTTAAAGGGACTGACTCTCCAAGTCGGGAGAGTGTTAGTAAAGCGTCTGGAATGTTGCACCCGAGTACCAGGGTACGAAAACTGAGACATATTTGAACACGTCTCCCGATCACATGGTTGATCATACTCTAGGTTCCACATGCATGTTTTAGCTGAAGGAAGAATACCTTAAACCTGGGTAGTTGAAACCCGTGGAATGGGTACCATGCAATATGACTTCAAAGGGTCTTCATTTGCTCACCGAACCTCTCCAATCCTATCACTGCTGCGTTTATGTCCCTGTACACATGCTTGATTCTCTTTCGGAGACATAGCAATCCATAGGTTTTAAGATACTTAAGAGTCAGGTACATTCTTAGGCGTTTAATATGCGGTGTTGAGTCCATATCGTTGAGCAAGGAGTAGCTCTTGTCTATTCCATATTTGGCTTAAGGAACTTTATCTGTGCTCATTTCAATCTCTGGTTTTATGCAGCACCCTAACTCACCTTTACCCTTAAACAAGCATAAGTTGGTTTTCTAAATTTGAGACCCTGTTCTGTTCTGTAATTCAGTTCCTGTGTAGCCAAGTTTACATTCCGTGTATTACTGATATCTTATGATGTTTCTTTTTCTGTGTGACTTATTTCAGTTAGAATCATCGTACCTGAATCCACTCATTGTGCTGCTACGGGCCTGATGACATAGATTTCACTGCTGAGTGATACTGCATTGTACGTAAGTACCACAAGTTCTTTATCCATTTTTCACTTTCTGTGATATTCAACTTGTACGGTAAACGAGGTTCTTGTAAACAGAGGCGTCCCAAACATTGGGGTGGCTGTATCTTTTTGATTTTAATTTCCCTAAGCTATAGGACCATAAGTGGAAGTGCCCTAGGCTCTGTTGCTTTGTTTTTTAGATGTTTCAGGAAACACCATACACTTCTCCCGAGTGTCTGTTGGCAGTTTACATCCCGCCCATCAGCATAACAAGGCTCCCAGTTCTCCATGGCCTGTCCTGCCTTTCTGGATTTTACACTTTTTTCAGATGGCCCTTTTGACCGGGGGGAAGTGAGACTTCATTGTAGTGCAGATTTCCTTTGCAAGCTTGCTTGGTTGGCCAAAAAGGGCGTATGCGTTTTTTCCTGAATATATTCAGGAAAAAACGCATACGCCCTTTTTGGCCAAGTGCATCATTGTGGACGTTCTGCCTCTTTTCCTATGCTTTCAATGCAATTCCAGTCTACCTCCTGAAATCGGTTTCCTGCAATTCTGCCCCGCTTTCAAGTCCTCTTGGCAGCCTTACTTCAGTATATTTTTGGACGATAGTTGTCATTTATAACTCTGCAGGTTTGTGAATTACAGTGCCCCTGAGCTCCTTTCTTCAACTTGTTTTCTTGTGAGCTGGCCGCAACACCGCAGGATGGCTTCAGGCCCTAATCTGGTTCTGGCACGGCACGCTGAGCCTTTGGTTATTTCCTCTTCCTGGTGGGAAATGAGAGTTAAATTTGCCTGTCCAGACACCTCCAGCTAGTCTCTCATTGGTTCTCGCTATTCCTGTTCATCTTCCGCAGAAATTGCAAACTGGGCCAAACAGGAGGTTAAAGGGACTGACTCTCCAAGTCGGGAGAGTGTTAGTAAAGCGTCTGGAATGTTGCACCCGAGTACCAGGGTACGAAAACTGAGACATATTTGAACACGTCTCCCGATCACATGGTTGATCATACTCTAGGTTCCACATGCATGTTTTAGCTGAAGGAAGAATACCTTAAACCTGGGTAGTTGAAACCCGTGGAATGGGTACCATGCAATATGACTTCAAAGGGTCTTCATTTGCTCATCGAACCTCTCCAATCCTATCACTGCTGCGTTTATGTCCCTGTACACATGCTTGATTCTCTTTCGGAGACATAGCAATCCATAGGTTTTAAGATACTTAAGAGTCAGGTACATTCTTAGGCGTTTAATATGCGGTGTTGAGTCCATTTCGTTGAGCAAGGAGTAGCTCTTGTCTATTCCATATTTGGCTTAAGGAACTTTATCTGTGCTCATTTCAATCTCTGGTTTTATGCAGCACCCCAACTCACCTTTACCCTTAAACAAGCATAAGTTGGTTTTCTAAATTTGAGACCCTGTTCTGTTCTGTAATTCAGTTCCTGTGTAGCCAAGTTTACATTCCGTGTATTACTGATATCTTATGATGTTTCTTTTTCTGTGTGACTTATTTCAGTTAGAATCATCGTACCTGAATCCACTCATTGTGCTGCTACGGGCCTGATGACATAGATTTCACTGCTGAGTGATACTGCATTGTACGTAAGTACCACAAGTTCTTTATCCATTTTTCACTTTCTGTGATATTGAACTTGTACGGTAAACGAGGTTCTTGTAAACAGAGGCGTCCCAAACATTGGGGTGGCTGTGTCTTTTTGATTTTAATTTCCCTAAGCTATAGGACCATAAGTGGAAGTGCCCTAGGCTCTGTTGCTTTGTTTTTTAGATGTTTCAGGAAACACCATACACTTCTCCCGAGTGTCTGTTGGCAGTTTACATCCCGCCCATCAGCATAACAAGGCTCCCAGTTCTCCATGGCCTGTCCTGCCTTTCTGGATTTTACACTTTTTTCAGATGGCCCTTTTGACCGGGGGGAAGTGAGACTTCATTGTAGTGCAGATTTCCTTTGCAAGCTTGCTTGGTTGGCCAAAAAGGGCGTATGCGTTTTTTCCTGAATATATTCAGGAAAAAACGCATACGCCCTTTTTGGCCAAGTGCATCATTGTGGACGTTCTGCCTCTTTTCCTATGCTTTCAATGCAATTCCAGTCTACCTCCTGAAATCGGTTTCCTGCAATTCTGCCCCGCTTTCAAGTCCTCTTGGCAGCCTTACTTCAGTATATTTTTGGACGATAGTTGTCATTTATAACTCTGCAGGTTTGTGAATTACAGTGCCCCTGAGCTCCTTTCTTCAACTCGTTTTCTTGTGAGCTGGCCGCAACACCGCAGGATGGCTTCAGGCCCTAATCTGGTTCCGGCACGGCACGCTGAGCCTTTGGTTATTTCCTCTTCCTGGTGGGAAATGAGAGTTAAATTTGCCCGTCCAGACACCTCCAGCTAGTCTCTCATTGGTTCTCGCTATTCCTGTTCATCTTCCGCAGAAATTGCAAACTGGGCCAAACAGGAGGTTAAAGGGACTGACTCTCCAAGTCGGGAGAGTGTTAGTAAAGCGTCTGGAATGTTGCACCCGAGTACCAGGGTACGAAAACTGAGACATATTTGAACACGTCTCCCGATCACATGGTTGATCATACTCTAGGTTCCACATGCATGTTTTAGCTGAAGGAAGAATACCTTAAACCTGGGTAGTTGAAACCCGTGGAATGGGTACCATGCAATATGACTTCAAAGGGTCTTCATTTGCTCACCGAACCTCTCCAATCCTATCACTGCTGCGTTTATGTCCCTGTACACATGCTTGATTCTCTTTCGGAGACATAGCAATCCATAGGTTTTAAGATACTTAAGAGTCAGGTACATTCTTAGTACACTCTTAGGCGTTTAATATGCGGTGTTGAGTCCATTTCGTTGAGCAAGGAGTAGCTCTTGTCTATTCCATATTTGGCTTAAGGAACTTTATCTGTGCTCATTTCAATCTCTGGTTTTATGCAGCACCCCAACTCACCTTTCCCCTTAAACAAGCATAAGTTGGTTTTCTAAATTTGAGACCCTGTTCTGTTCTGTAATTCAGTTCCTGTGTAGCCAAGTTTACATTCCGTGTATTACTGATATCTTATGATGTTTCTTTTTCTGTGTGACTTATTTCAGTTAGAATCATCGTACCTGAATCCACTCATTGTGCTGCTACGGGCCTGATGACATAGATTTCACTTCTGAGTGATACTGCATTGTACGTAAGTACCACAAGTTCTTTATCCATTTTTCACTTTCTGTGATATTGAACTTGTACGGTAAACGAGGTTCTTGTAAACAGAGGCGTCCCAAACATTGGGGTGGCTGTATCTTTTTGATTTTAATTTCCCTAAGCTATAGGACCATAAGTGGAAGTGCCCTAGGCTCTGTTGCTTTGTTTTTTAGATGTTTCAGGAAACACCATACACTTCTCCCGAGTGTCTGTTGGCAATTTACATCCCGCCCATCAGCATAACAAGGCTCCCAGTTCTCCATGGCCTGTCCTGCCTTTCTGGATTTTACACTTTTTTCAGATGGCCCTTTTGACCGGGGGGAAGTGAGACTTCATTGTAGTGCAGATTTCCTTTGCAAGCTTGCTTGGTTGGCCAAAAAGGGCGTATGCGTTTTTTCCTGAATATATTCAGGAAAAAACGCATACGCCCTTTTTGGCCAAGTTCATCATTGTGGACGTTCTGCCTCTTTTCCTATGCTTTCGATGCAATTCCAGTCTACCTCCTAAAATCGGTTTCCTGCAATTCTGCCCCGCTTTCAAGTCCTCTTGGCAGCCTTACTTCAGTATATTTTTGGACGATAGTTGTCATTTATAACTCTGCAGGTTTGTGAATTACAGTGCCCCTGAGCTCCTTTCTTCAACTCGCTTTCTTGTGAGCTGGCCGCAACACCGCAGGATGGCTTCAGGCCCTAATCTGGTTCCGGCACGGCACGCTGAGCCTTTGGTTATTTCCTCTTCCTGGTGGGAAATGAGAGTTAAATTTGCCCGTCCAGACACCTCCAGCTAGTCTCTCATTGGTTCTCGCTATTCCTGTTCATCTTCCGCAGAAATTGCAAACTGGGCCAAACAGGAGGTTAAAGGGACTGACTCTCCAAGTCGGGAGAGTGTTAGTAAAGCGTCTGGAATGTTGCACCCGAGTACCAGGGTACGAAAACTGAGACATATTTGAACACGTCTCCTGATCACATGGTTGATCATACTCTAGGTTCCACATGCATGTTTTAGCTGAAGGAAGAATACCTTAAACCTGGGTAGTTGAAACCCGTGGAATGGGTACCATGCAATATGACTTCAAAGGGTCTTCATTTGCTCACCGAACCTCTCCAATCCTATCACTGCTGCGTTTATGTCCCTGTACACATGCTTGATTCTCTTTCGGAGACATAGCAATCCATAGGTTTTAAGATACTTAAGAGTCAGGTACACTCTTAGGCGTTTAATATGCGGTGTTGAGTCCATTTCGTTGAGCAAGGAGTAGCTCTTGTCTATTCCATATTTGGCTTAAGGAACTTTATCTGTGCTCATTTCAATCTCTGGTTTTATGCAGCACCCCAACTCACCTTTCCCCTTAAACAAGCATAAGTTGGTTTTCTAAATTTGAGACCCTGTTCTGTTCTGTAATTCAGTTCCTGTGTAGCCAAGTTTACATTCCGTGTATTACTGATATCTTATGATGTTTCTTTTTCTGTGTGACTTATTTCAGTTAGAATCATCGTACCTGAATCCACTCATTGTGCTGCTACGGGCCTGATGACATAGATTTCACTGCTGAGTGATACTGCATTGTACGTAAGTACCACAAGTTCTTTATCCATTTTTCACTTTCTGTGATATTGAACTTGTACGGTAAACGAGGTTCTTGTAAACAGAGGCGTCCCAAACATTGGGGTGGCTGTATCTTTTTGATTTTAATTTCCCTAAGCTATAGGACCATAAGTGGAAGTGCCCTAGGCTCTGTTGCTTTGTTTTTTAGATGTTTCAGGAAACACCATACACTTCTCCCGAGTGTCTGTTGGCAATTTACATCCCGCCCATCAGCATAACAAGGCTCCCAGTTCTCCATGGCCTGTCCTGCCTTTCTGGATTTTACACTTTTTTCAGATGGCCCTTTTGACCGGGGGGAAGTGAGACTTCATTGTAGTGCAGATTTCCTTTGCAAGCTTGCTTGGTTGGCCAAAAAGGGCGTATGCGTTTTTTCCTGAATATATTCAGGAAAAAACGCATACGCCCTTTTTGGCCAAGTGCATCATTGTGGACGTTCTGCCTCTTTTCCTATGCTTTCAATGCAATTCCAGTCTACCTCCTGAAATCGGTTTCCTGCAATTCTGCCCCGCTTTCAAGTCCTCTTGGCAGCCTTACTTCAGTATATTTTTGGACGATAGTTGTCATTTATAACTCTGCAGGTTTGTGAATTACAGTGCCCCTGAGCTCCTTTCTTCAACTCGTTTTCTTGTGAGCTGGCCGCAACACCGCAGGATGGCTTCAGGCCCTAATCTGGTTCCGGCACGGCACGCTGAGCCTTTGGTTATTTCCTCTTCCTGGTGGGAAATGAGAGTTAAATTTGCCCGTCCAGACACCTCCAGCTAGTCTCTCATTGGTTCTCGCTATTCCTGTTCATCTTCCGCAGAAATTGCAAACTGGGCCAAACAGGAGGTTAAAGGGACTGACTCTCCAAGTCGGGAGAGTGTTAGTAAAGCGTCTGGAATGTTGCACCCGAGTACCAGGGTACGAAAACTGAGACATATTTGAACACGTCTCCCGATCACATGGTTGATCATACTCTAGGTTCCACATGCATGTTTTAGCTGAAGGAAGAATACCTTAAACCTGGGTAGTTGAAACCCGTGGAATGGGTACCATGCAATATGACTTCAAAGGGTCTTCATTTGCTCACCGAACCTCTCCAATCCTATCACTGCTGCGTTTATGTCCCTGTACACATGCTTGATTCTCTTTCGGAGACATAGCAATCCATAGGTTTTAAGATACTTAAGAGTCAGGTACACTCTTAGGCGTTTAATATGCGGTGTTGAGTCCATTTCGTTGAGCAAGGAGTAGCTCTTGTCTATTCCATATTTGGCTTAAGGAACTTTATCTGTGCTCATTTCAATCTCTGGTTTTATGCAGCACCCCAACTCACCTTTCCCCTTAAACAAGCATAAGTTGGTTTTCTAAATTTGAGACCCTGTTCTGTTCTGTAATTCAGTTCCTGTGTAGCCAAGTTTACATTCCGTGTATTACTGATATCTTATGATGTTTCTTTTTCTGTGTGACTTATTTCAGTTAGAATCATCGTACCTGAATCCACTCATTGTGCTGCTACGGGCCTGATGACATAGATTTCACTGCTGAGTGATACTGCATTGTACGTAAGTACCACAAGTTCTTTATCCATTTTTCACTTTCTGTGATATTGAACTTGTACGGTAAACGAGGTTCTTGTAAACAGAGGCGTCCCAAACATTGGGGTGGCTGTATCTTTTTGATTTTAATTTCCCTAAGCTATAGGACCATAAGTGGAAGTGCCCTAGGCTCTGTTGCTTTGTTTTTTAGATGTTTCAGGAAACACCATACACTTCTCCCGAGTGTCTGTTGGCAATTTACATCCCGCCCATCAGCATAACAAGGCTCCCAGTTCTCCATGGCCTGTCCTGCCTTTCTGGATTTTACACTTTTTTCAGATGGCCCTTTTGACCGGGGGGAAGTGAGACTTCATTGTAGTGCAGATTTCCTTTGCAAGCTTGCTTGGTTGGCCAAAAAGGGCGTATGCGTTTTTTCCTGAATATAGTCAGGAAAAAACGCATACGCCCTTTTTGGCCAAGTGCATCATTGTGGACGTTCTGCCTCTTTTCCTATGCTTTCAATGCAATTCCAGTCTACCTCCTGAAATCGGTTTCCTGCAATTCTGCCCCGCTTTCAAGTCCTCTTGGCAGCCTTACTTCAGTATATTTTTGGATGATAGTTGTCATTTATAACTCTGCAGGTTTGTGAATTACAGTGCCCCTGATCTCCTTTCTTCAACTCGCTTTCTTGTGAGCTGGCCGCAGCACCGCAGGATGGCTTCAGGCCCTAATCTGGTTCCGGCACGGCACGCTGAGCCTTTGGTTATTTCCTCTTCCTGGTGGGAAATGAGAGTTAAATTTGCCCGTCCAGACACCTCCAGCTAGTCTCTCATTGGTTCTCGCTATTCCTGTTCATCTTCCGCAGAAATTGCAAACTGGGCCAAACAGGAGGTTAAAGGGACTGACTCTCCAAGTCGGGAGAGTGTTAGTAAAGCGTCTGGAATGTTGCACCCGAGTACCAGGGTACGAAAACTGAGACATATTTGAACACGTCTCCCGATCACATGGTTGATCATACTCTAGGTTCCACATGCATGTTTTAGCTGAAGGAAGAATACCTTAAACCTGGGTAGTTGAAACCCGTGGAATGGGTACCATGCAATATGACTTCAAAGGGTCTTCATTTGCTCACCGAACCTCTCCAATCCTATCACTGCTGCGTTTACGTCCCTGTACACATGCTTGATTCTCTTTCGGAGACATAGCAATCCATAGGTTTTAAGATACTTAAGAGTCAGGTACACTCTTAGGCGTTTAATATGCGGTGTTGAGTCCATTTCGTTGAGCAAGGAGTAGCTCTTGTCTATTCCATATTTGGCTTAAGGAACTTTATCTGTGCTCATTTCAATCTCTGGTTTTATGCAGCACCCCAACTCACCTTTCCCCTTAAACAAGCATAAGTTGGTTTTCTAAATTTGAGACCCTGTTCTGTTCTGTAATTCAGTTCCTGTGTAGCCAAGTTTACATTCCGTGTATTACTGATATCTTATGATGTTTCTTTTTCTGTGTGACTTATTTCAGTTAGAATCATCGTACCTGAATCCACTCATTGTGCTGCTACGGGCCTGATGACATAGATTTCACTGCTGAGTGATACTGCATTGTACGTAAGTACCACAAGTTCTTTATCCATTTTTCACTTTCTGTGATATTGAACTTGTACGGTAAACGAGGTTCTTGTAAACAGAGGCGTCCCAAACATTGGGGTGGCTGTATCTTTTTGATTTTAATTTCCCTAAGCTATAGGACCATAAGTGGAAGTGCCCTAGGCTCTGTTGCTTTGTTTTTTAGATGTTTCAGGAAACACCATACACTTCTCCCGAGTGTCTGTTGGCAATTTACATCCCGCCCATCAGCATAACAAGGCTCCCAGTTCTCCATGGCCTGTCCTGCCTTTCTGGATTTTACACTTTTTTCAGATGGCCCTTTTGACCGGGGGGAAGTGAGACTTCATTGTAGTGCAGATTTCCTTTGCAAGCTTGCTTGGTTGGCCAAAAAGGGCGTATGCGTTTTTTCCTGAATATATTCAGGAAAAAACGCATACGCCCTTTTTGGCCAAGTGCATCATTGTGGACGTTCTGCCTCTTTTCCTATGCTTTCAATGCAATTCCAGTCTACCTCCTGAAATCGGTTTCCTGCAATTCTGCCCCGCTTTCAAGTCCTCTTGGCAGCCTTACTTCAGTATATTTTTGGACGATAGTTGTCATTTATAACTCTGCAGGTTTGTGAATTACAGTGCCCCTGAGCTCCTTTCTTCAACTCGCTTTCTTGTGAGCTGGCCGCAACAGCGCAGGATGGCTTCAGGCCCTAATCTGGTTCCGGCACGGCACGCTGAGCCTTTGGTTATTTCCTCTTCCTGGTGGGAAATGAGAGTTAAATTTGCCCGTCCAGACACCTCCAGCTAGTCTCTCATTGGTTCTCGCTATTCCTGTTCATCTTCCGCAGAAATTGCAAACTGGGCCAAACAGGAGGTTAAAGGGACTGACTCTCCAAGTCGGGAGAGTGTTAGTAAAGCGTCTGGAATGTTGCACCCGAGTACCAGGGTACGAAAACTGAGACATATTTGAACACGTCTCCCGATCACATGGTTGATCATACTCTAGGTTCCACATGCATGTTTTAGCTGAAGGAAGAATACCTTAAACCTGGGTAGTTGAAACCCGTGGAATGGGTACCATGCAATATGACTTCAAAGGGTCTTCATTTGCTCACCGAACCTCTCCAATCCTATCACTGCTGCGTTTACGTCCCTGTACACATGCTTGATTCTCTTTCGGAGACATAGCAATCCATAGGTTTTAAGATACTTAAGAGTCAGGTACACTCTTAGGCGTTTAATATGCGGTGTTGAGTCCATTTCGTTGAGCAAGGAGTAGCTCTTGTCTATTCCATATTTGGCTTAAGGAACTTTATCTGTGCTCATTTCAATCTCTGGTTTTATGCAGCACCCCAACTCACCTTTCCCCTTAAACAAGCATAAGTTGGTTTTCTAAATTTGAGACCCTGTTCTGTTCTGTAATTCAGTTCCTGTGTAGCCAAGTTTACATTCCGTGTATTACTGATATCTTATGATGTTTCTTTTTCTGTGTGACTTATTTCAGTTAGAATCATCGTACCTGAATCCACTCATTGTGCTGCTACGGGCCTGATGACATAGATTTCACTGCTGAGTGATACTGCATTGTACGTAAGTACCACAAGTTCTTTATCCATTTTTCACTTTCTGTGATATTGAACTTGTACGGTAAACGAGGTTCTTGTAAACAGAGGCGTCCCAAACATTGGGGTGGCTGTATCTTTTTGATTTTAATTTCCCTAAGCTATAGGACCATAAGTGGAAGTGCCCTAGGCTCTGTTGCTTTGTTTTTTAGATGTTTCAGGACACACCATACACTTCTCCCGAGTGTCTGTTGGCAATTTACATCCCGCCCATCAGCATAACAAGGCTCCCAGTTCTCCATGGCCTGTCCTGCCTTTCTGGATTTTACACTTTTTTCAGATGGCCCTTTTGACCGGGGGGAAGTGAGACTTCATTGTAGTGCAGATTTCCTTTGCAAGCTTGCTTGGTTGGCCAAAAAGGGCGTATGCGTTTTTTCCTGAATATATTCAGGAAAAAACGCATACGCCCTTTTTGGCCAAGTGCATCATTGTGGACGTTCTGCCTCTTTTCCTATGCTTTCGATGCAATTCCAGTCTACCTCCTGAAATCGGTTTCCTGCAATTCTGCCCCGCTTTCAAGTCCTCTTGGCAGCCTTACTTCAGTATATTTTTGGACGATAGTTGTCATTTATAACTCTGCAGGTTTGTGAATTACAGTGCCCCTGAGCTCCTTTCTTCAACTCGCTTTCTTGTGAGCTGGCCGCAACACCGCAGGATGGCTTCAGGCCCTAATCTGGTTCCGGCACGGCACGCTGAGCCTTTGGTTATTTCCTCTTCCTGGTGGGAAATGAGAGTTAAATTTGCCCGTCCAGACACCTCCAGCTAGTCTCTCATTGGTTCTCGCTATTCCTGTTCATCTTCCGCAGAAATTGCAAACTGGGCCAAACAGGAGGTTAAAGGGACTGACTCTCCAAGTCGGGAGAGTGTTAGTAAAGCGTCTGGAATGTTGCACCCGAGTACCAGGGTACGAAAACTGAGACATATTTGAACACGTCTCCCGATCACATGGTTGATCATACTCTAGGTTCCACATGCATGTTTTAGCTGAAGGAAGAATACCTTAAACCTGGGTAGTTGAAACCCGTGGAATGGGTACCATGCAATATGACTTCAAAGGGTCTTCATTTGCTCACCGAACCTCTCCAATCCTATCACTGCTGCGTTTATGTCCCTGTACACATGCTTGATTCTCTTTCGGAGACATAGCAATCCATAGGTTTTAAGATACTTAAGAGTCAGGTACACTCTTAGGCGTTTAATATGCGGTGTTGAGTCCATTTCGTTGAGCAAGGAGTAGCTCTTGTCTATTCCATATTTGGCTTAAGGAACTTTATCTGTGCTCATTTCAATCTCTGGTTTTATGCAGCACCCCAACTCACCTTTCCCCTTAAACAAGCATAAGTTGGTTTTCTAAATTTGAGACCCTGTTCTGTTCTGTAATTCAGTTCCTGTGTAGCCAAGTTTACATTCCGTGTATTACTGATATCTTATGATGTTTCTTTTTCTGTGTGACTTATTTCAGTTAGAATCATCGTACCTGAATCCACTCATTGTGCTGCTACGGGCCTGATGACATAGATTTCACTGCTGAGTGATACTGCATTGTACGTAAGTACCACAAGTTCTTTATCCATTTTTCACTTTCTGTGATATTGAACTTGTACGGTAAACGAGGTTCTTGTAAACAGAGGCGTCCCAAACATTGGGGTGGCTGTATCTTTTTGATTTTAATTTCCCTAAGCTATAGGACCATAAGTGGAAGTGCCCTAGGCTCTGTTGCTTTGTTTTTTAGATGTTTCAGGAAACACCATACACTTCTCCCGAGTGTCTGTTGGCAATTTACATCCCGCCCATCAGCATAACAAGGCTCCCAGTTCTCCATGGCCTGTCCTGCCTTTCTGGATTTTACACTTTTTTCAGATGGCCCTTTTGACCGGGGGGAAGTGAGACTTCATTGTAGTGCAGATTTCCTTTGCAAGCTTGCTTGGTTGGCCAAAAAGGGCGTATGCGTTTTTTCCTGAATATATTCAGGAAAAAACGCATACGCCCTTTTTGGCCAAGTGCATCATTGTGGACGTTCTGCCTCTTTTCCTATGCTTTCGATGCAATTCCAGTCTACCTCCTGAAATCGGTTTCCTGCAATTCTGCCCCGCTTTCAAGTCCTCTTGGCAGCCTTACTTCAGTATATTTTTGGACGATAGTTGTCATTTATAACTCTGCAGGTTTGTGAATTACAGTGCCCCTGAGCTCCTTTCTTCAACTCGCTTTCTTGTGAGCTGGCCGCAACACCGCAGGATGGCTTCAGGCCCTAATCTGGTTCCGGCACGGCACGCTGAGCCTTTGGTTATTTCCTCTTCCTGGTGGGAAATGAGAGTTAAATTTGCCCGTCCAGACACCTCCAGCTAGTCTCTCATTGGTTCTCGCTATTCCTGTTCATCTTCCGCAGAAATTGCAAACTGGGCCAAACAGGAGGTTAAAGGGACTGACTCTCCAAGTCGGGAGAGTGTTAGTAAAGCGTCTGGAATGTTGCACCCGAGTACCAGGGTACGAAAACGGAGACATATTTGAACACGTCTCCCGATCACATGGTTGATCATACTCTAGGTTCCACATGCATGTTTTAGCTGAAGGAAGAATACCTTAAACCTGGGTAGTTGAAACCCGTGGAATGGGTACCATGCAATATGACTTCAAAGGGTCTTCATTTGCTCACCGAACCTCTCCAATCCTATCACTGCTGCGTTTATGTCCCTGTACACATGCTTGATTCTCTTTCGGAGACATAGCAATCCATAGGTTTTAAGATACTTAAGAGTCAGGTACACTCTTAGGCGTTTAATATGCGGTGTTGAGTCCATTTCGTTGAGCAAGGAGTAGCTCTTGTCTATTCCATATTTGGCTTAAGGAACTTTATCTGTGCTCATTTCAATCTCTGGTTTTATGCAGCACCCCAACTCACCTTTCCCCTTAAACAAGCATAAGTTGGTTTTCTAAATTTGAGACCCTGTTCTGTTCTGTAATTCAGTTCCTGTGTAGCCAAGTTTACATTCCGTGTATTACTGATATCTTATGATGTTTCTTTTTCTGTGTGACTTATTTCAGTTAGAATCATCGTACCTGAATCCACTCATTGTGCTGCTACGGGCCTGATGACATACATTTCACTGCTGAGTGATACTGCATTGTACGTAAGTACCACAAGTTCTTTATCCATTTTTCACTTTCTGTGATATTGAACTTGTACGGTAAACGAGGTTCTTGTAAACAGAGGCGTCCCAAACATTGGGGTGGCTGTATCTTTTTGATTTTAATTTCCCTAAGCTATAGGACCATAAGTGGAAGTGCCCTAGGCTCTGTTGCTTTGTTTTTTAGATGTTTCAGGAAACACCATACACTTCTCCCGAGTGTCTGTTGGCAATTTACATCCCGCCCATCAGCATAACAAGGCTCCCAGTTCTCCATGGCCTGTCCTGCCTTTCTGGATTTTACACTTTTTTCAGATGGCCCTTTTGACCGGGGGGAAGTGAGACTTCATTGTAGTGCAGATTTCCTTTGCAAGCTTGCTTGGTTGGCCAAAAAGGGCGTATGCGTTTTTTCCTGAATATATTCAGGAAAAAACGCATACGCCCTTTTTGGCCAAGTGCATCATTGTGGACGTTCTGCCTCTTTTCCTATGCTTTCGATGCAATTCCAGTCTACCTCCTGAAATCGGTTTCCTGCAATTCTGCCCCGCTTTCAAGTCCTCTTGGCAGCCTTACTTCAGTATATTTTTGGACGATAGTTGTCATTTATAACTCTGCAGGTTTGTGAATTACAGTGCCCCTGAGCTCCTTTCTTCAACTCGCTTTCTTGTGAGCTGGCCGCAACACCGCAGGATGGCTTCAGGCCCTAATCTGGTTCCGGCACGGCACGCTGAGCCTTTGGTTATTTCCTCTTCCTGGTGGGAAATGAGAGTTAAATTTGCCCGTCCAGACACCTCCAGCTAGTCTCTCATTGGTTCTCGCTATTCCTGTTCATCTTCCGCAGAAATTGCAAACTGGGCCAAACAGGAGGTTAAAGGGACTGACTCTCCAAGTCGGGAGAGTGTTAGTAAAGCGTCTGGAATGTTGCACCCGAGTACCAGGGTACGAAAACTGAGACATATTTGAACACGTCTCCCGATCACATGGTTGATCATACTCTAGGTTCCACATGCATGTTTTAGCTGAAGGAAGAATACCTTAAACCTGGGTAGTTGAAACCCGTGGAATGGGTACCATGCAATATGACTTCAAAGGGTCTTCATTTGCTCACCGAACCTCTCCAATCCTATCACTGCTGCGTTTACGTCCCTGTACACATGCTTGATTCTCTTTCGGAGACATAGCAATCCATAGGTTTTAAGATACTTAAGAGTCAGGTACATTCTTAGGCGTTTAATATGCGGTGTTGAGTCCATTTCGTTGAGCAAGGAGTAGCTCTTGTCTATTCCATATTTGGCTTAAGGAACTTTATCTGTGCTCATTTCAATCTCTGGTTTTATGCAGCACCCCAACTCACCTTTCCCCTTAAACAAGCATAAGTTGGTTTTCTAAATTTGAGACCCTGTTCTGTTCTGTAATTCAGTTCCTGTGTAGCCAAGTTTACATTCCGTGTATTACTGATATCTTATGATGTTTCTTTTTCTGTGTGACTTATTTCAGTTAGAATCATCGTACCTGAATCCACTCATTGTGCTGCTATGGGCCTGATGACATAGATTTCACTGCTGAGTGATACTGCATTGTACGTAAGTACCACAAGTTCTTTATCCATTTTTCACTTTCTGTGATATTGAACTTGTACGGTAAACGAGGTTCTTGTAAACAGAGGCGTCCCAAACATTGGGGTGGCTGTATCTTTTTGATTTTAATTTCCCTAAGCTATAGGACCATAAGTGGAAGTGCCCTAGGCTCTGTTGCTTTGTTTTTTAGATGTTTCAGGAAACACCATACACTTCTCCCGAGTGTCTGTTGGCAATTTACATCCCGCCCATCAGCATAACAAGGCTCCCAGTTCTCCATGGCCTGTCCTGCCTTTCTGGATTTTACACTTTTTTCAGATGGCCCTTTTGACCGGGGGGAAGTGAGACTTCATTGTAGTGCAGATTTCCTTTGCAAGCTTGCTTGGTTGGCCAAAAAGGGCGTATGCGTTTTTTCCTGAATATATTCAGGAAAAAACGCATACGCCCTTTTTGGCCAAGTGCATCATTGTGGACGTTCTGCCTCTTTTCCTATGCTTTCGATGCAATTCCAGTCTACCTCCTAAAATCGGTTTCCTGCAATTCTGCCCCGCTTTCAAGTCCTCTTGGCAGCCTTACTTCAGTATATTTTTGGACGATAGTTGTCATTTATAACTCTGCAGGTTTGTGAATTACAGTGCCCCTGAGCTCCTTTCTTCAACTCGCTTTCTTGTGAGCTGGCCGCAGCACCGCAGGATGGCTTCAGGCCCTAATCTGGTTCCGGCACGGCACGCTGAGCCTTTGGTTATTTCCTCTTCCTGGTGGGAAATGAGAGTTAAATTTGCCCGTCCAGACACCTCCAGCTAGTCTCTCATTGGTTCTCGCTATTCCTGTTCATCTTCCGCAGAAATTGCAAACTGGGCCAAACAGGAGGTTAAAGGGACTGACTCTCCAAGTCGGGAGAGTGTTAGTAAAGCGTCTGGAATGTTGCACCCGAGTACCAGGGTACGAAAACTGAGACATATTTGAACACGTCTCCCGATCACATGGTTGATCATACTCTAGGTTCCACATGCATGTTTTAGCTGAAGGAAGAATACCTTAAACCTGGGTAGTTGAAACCCGTGGAATGGGTACCATGCAATATGACTTCAAAGGGTCTTCATTTGCTCACCGAACCTCTCCAATCCTATCACTGCTGCGTTTATGTCCCTGTACACATGCTTGATTCTCTTTCGGAGACATAGCAATCCATAGGTTTTAAGATACTTAAGAGTCAGGTACACTCTTAGGCGTTTAATATGCGGTGTTGAGTCCATTTCGTTGAGCAAGGAGTAGCTCTTGTCTATTCCATATTTGGCTTAAGGAACTTTATCTGTGCTCATTTCAATCTCTGGTTTTATGCAGCACCCCAACTCACCTTTCCCCTTAAACAAGCATAAGTTGGTTTTCTAAATTTGAGACCCTGTTCTGTTCTGTAATTCAGTTCCTGTGTAGCCAAGTTTACATTCCGTGTATTACTGATATCTTATGATGTTTCTTTTTCTGTGTGACTTATTTCAGTTAGAATCATCGTACCTGAATCCACTCATTGTGCTGCTACGGGCCTGATGACATAGATTTCACTGCTGAGTGATACTGCATTGTACGTAAGTACCACAAGTTCTTTATCCATTTTTCACTTTCTGTGATATTGAACTTGTACGGTAAACGAGGTTCTTGTAAACAGAGGCGTCCCAAACATTGGGGTGGCTGTATCTTTTGGATTTTAATTTCCCTAAGCTATAGGACCATAAGTGGAAGTGCCCTAGGCTCTGTTGCTTTGTTTTTTAGATGTTTCAGGAAACACCATACACTTCTCCCGAGTGTCTGTTGGCAATTTACATCCCGCCCATCAGCATAACAAGGCTCCCAGTTCTCCATGGCCTGTCCTGCCTTTCTGGATTTTACACTTTTTTCAGATGGCCCTTTTGACCGGGGGGAAGTGAGACTTCATTGTAGTGCAGATTTCCTTTGCAAGCTTGCTTGGTTGGCCAAAAAGGGCGTATGCGTTTTTTCCTGAATATATTCAGGAAAAAACGCATACGCCCTTTTTGGCCAAGTGCATCATTGTGGACGTTCTGCCTCTTTTCCTATGCTTTCAATGCAATTCCAGTCTACCTCCTGAAATCGGTTTCCTGCAATTCTGCCCCGCTTTCAAGTCCTCTTGGCAGCCTTACTTCAGTATATTTTTGGACGATAGTTGTCATTTATAACTCTGCAGGTTTGTGAATTACAGTGCCCCTGAGCTCCTTTCTTCAACTCGTTTTCTTGTGAGCTGGCCGCAACACCGCAGGATGGCTTCAGGCCCTAATCTGGTTCCGGGACGGCACGCTGAGCCTTTGGTTATTTCCTCTTCCTGGTGGGAAATGAGAGTTAAATTTGCCCGTCCAGACACCTCCAGCTAGTCTCTCATTGGTTCTCGCTATTCCTGTTCATCTTCCGCAGAAATTGCAAACTGGGCCAAACAGGAGGTTAAAGGGACTGACTCTCCAAGTCGGGAGAGTGTTAGTAAAGCGTCTGGAATGTTGCACCCGAGTACCAGGGTACGAAAACTGAGACATATTTGAACACGTCTCCCGATCACATGGTTGATCATACTCTAGGTTCCACATGCATGTTTTAGCTGAAGGAAGAATACCTTAAACCTGGGTAGTTGAAACCCGTGGAATGGGTACCATGCAATATGACTTCAAAGGGTCTTCATTTGCTCACCGAACCTCTCCAATCCTATCACTGCTGCGTTTACGTCCCTGTACACATGCTTGATTCTCTTTCGGAGACATAGCAATCCATAGGTTTTAAGATACTTAAGAGTCAGGTACACTCTTAGGCGTTTAATATGCGGTGTTGAGTCCATTTCGTTGAGCAAGGAGTAGCTCTTGTCTATTCCATATTTGGCTTAAGGAACTTTATCTGTGCTCATTTCAATCTCTGGTTTTATGCAGCACCCCAACTCACCTTTCCCCTTAAACAAGCATAAGTTGGTTTTCTAAATTTGAGACCCTGTTCTGTTCTGTAATTCAGTTCCTGTGTAGCCAAGTTTACATTCCGTGTATTACTGATATCTTATGATGTTTCTTTTTCTGTGTGACTTATTTCAGTTAGAATCATCGTACCTGAATCCACTCATTGTGCTGCTACGGGCCTGATGACATAGATTTCACTGCTGAGTGATACTGCATTGTACGTAAGTACCACAAGTTCTTTATCCATTTTTCACTTTCTGTGATATTGAACTTGTACGGTAAACGAGGTTCTTGTAAACAGAGGCGTCCCAAACATTGGGGTGGCTGTATCTTTTGGATTTTAATTTCCCTAAGCTATAGGACCATAAGTGGAAGTGCCCTAGGCTCTGTTGCTTTGTTTTTTAGATGTTTCAGGAAACACCATACACTTCTCCCGAGTGTCTGTTGGCAATTTACATCCCGCCCATCAGCATAACAAGGCTCCCAGTTCTCCATGGCCTGTCCTGCCTTTCTGGATTTTACACTTTTTTCAGATGGCCCTTTTGACCGGGGGGAAGTGAGACTTCATTGTAGTGCAGATTTCCTTTGCAAGCTTGCTTGGTTGGCCAAAAAGGGCGTATGCGTTTTTTCCTGAATATAGTCAGGAAAAAACGCATACGCCCTTTTTGGCCAAGTGCATCATTGTGGACGTTCTGCCTCTTTTCCTATGCTTTCAATGCAATTCCAGTCTACCTCCTGAAATCGGTTTCCTGCAATTCTGCCCCGCTTTCAAGTCCTCTTGGCAGCCTTACTTCAGTATATTTTTGGACGATAGTTGTCATTTATAACTCTGCAGGTTTGTGAATTACAGTGCCCCTGATCTCCTTTCTTCAACTCGCTTTCTTGTGAGCTGGCCGCAGCACCGCAGGATGGCTTCAGGCCCTAATCTGGTTCCGGCACGGCACGCTGAGCCTTTGGTTATTTCCTCTTCCTGGTGGGAAATGAGAGTTAAATTTGCCCGTCCAGACACCTCCAGCTAGTCTCTCATTGGTTCTCGCTATTCCTGTTCATCTTCCGCAGAAATTGCAAACTGGGCCAAACAGGAGGTTAAAGGGACTGACTCTCCAAGTCGGGAGAGTGTTAGTAAAGCGTCTGGAATGTTGCACCCGAGTACCAGGGTACGAAAACTGAGACATATTTGAACACGTCTCCCGATCACATGGTTGATCATACTCTAGGTTCCACATGCATGTTTTAGCTGAAGGAAGAATACCTTAAACCTGGGTAGTTGAAACCCGTGGAATGGGTACCATGCAATATGACTTCAAAGGGTCTTCATTTGCTCACCGAACCTCTCCAATCCTATCACTGCTGCGTTTACGTCCCTGTACACATGCTTGATTCTCTTTCGGAGACATAGCAATCCATAGGTTTTAAGATACTTAAGAGTCAGGTACACTCTTAGGCGTTTAATATGCGGTGTTGAGTCCATTTCGTTGAGCAAGGAGTAGCTCTTGTCTATTCCATATTTGGCTTAAGGAACTTTATCTGTGCTCATTTCAATCTCTGGTTTTATGCAGCACCCCAACTCACCTTTCCCCTTAAACAAGCATAAGTTGGTTTTCTAAATTTGAGACCCTGTTCTGTTCTGTAATTCAGTTCCTGTGTAGCCAAGTTTACATTCCGTGTATTACTGATATCTTATGATGTTTCTTTTTCTGTGTGACTTATTTCAGTTAGAATCATCGTACCTGAATCCACTCATTGTGCTGCTACGGGCCTGATGACATAGATTTCACTGCTGAGTGATACTGCATTGTACGTAAGTACCACAAGTTCTTTATCCATTTTTCACTTTCTGTGATATTGAACTTGTACGGTAAACGAGGTTCTTGTAAACAGAGGCGTCCCAAACATTGGGGTGGCTGTATCTTTTGGATTTTAATTTCCCTAAGCTATAGGACCATAAGTGGAAGTGCCCTAGGCTCTGTTGCTTTGTTTTTTAGATGTTTCAGGAAACACCATACACTTCTCCCGAGTGTCTGTTGGCAATTTACATCCCGCCCATCAGCATAACAAGGCTCCCAGTTCTCCATGGCCTGTCCTGCCTTTCTGGATTTTACACTTTTTTCAGATGGCCCTTTTGACCGGGGGGAAGTGAGACTTCATTGTAGTGCAGATTTCCTTTGCAAGCTTGCTTGGTTGGCCAAAAAGGGCGTATGCGTTTTTTCCTGAATATATTCAGGAAAAAACGCATACGCCCTTTTTGGCCAAGTGCATCATTGTGGACGTTCTGCCTCTTTTCCTATGCTTTCAATGCAATTCCAGTCTACCTCCTGAAATCGGTTTCCTGCAATTCTGCCCCGCTTTCAAGTCCTCTTGGCAGCCTTACTTCAGTATATTTTTGGACGATAGTTGTCATTTATAACTCTGCAGGTTTGTGAATTACAGTGCCCCTGAGCTCCTTTCTTCAACTCGCTTTCTTGTGAGCTGGCCGCAACACCGCAGGATGGCTTCAGGCCCTAATCTGGTTCCGGCACGGCACGCTGAGCCTTTGGTTATTTCCTCTTCCTGGTGGGAAATGAGAGTTAAATTTGCCCGTCCAGACACCTCCAGCTAGTCTCTCATTGGTTCTCGCTATTCCTGTTCATCTTCCGCAGAAATTGCAAACTGGGCCAAACAGGAGGTTAAAGGGACTGACTCTCCAAGTCGGGAGAGTGTTAGTAAAGCGTCTGGAATGTTGCACCCGAGTACCAGGGTACGAAAACTGAGACATATTTGAACACGTCTCCCGATCACATGGTTGATCATACTCTAGGTTCCACATGCATGTTTTAGCTGAAGGAAGAATACCTTAAACCTGGGTAGTTGAAACCCGTGGAATGGGTACCATGCAATATGACTTCAAAGGGTCTTCATTTGCTCACCGAACCTCTCCAATCCTATCACTGCTGCGTTTACGTCCCTGTACACATGCTTGATTCTCTTTCGGAGACATAGCAATCCATAGGTTTTAAGATACTTAAGAGTCAGGTACACTCTTAGGCGTTTAATATGCGGTGTTGAGTCCATTTCGTTGAGCAAGGAGTAGCTCTTGTCTATTCCATATTTGGCTTAAGGAACTTTATCTGTGCTCATTTCAATCTCTGGTTTTATGCAGCACCCCAACTCACCTTTCCCCTTAAACAAGCATAAGTTGGTTTTCTAAATTTGAGACCCTGTTCTGTTCTGTAATTCAGTTCCTGTGTAGCCAAGTTTACATTCCGTGTATTACTGATATCTTATGATGTTTCTTTTTCTGTGTGACTTATTTCAGTTAGAATCATCGTACCTGAATCCACTCATTGTGCTGCTACGGGCCTGATGACATAGATTTCACTGCTGAGTGATACTGCATTGTACGTAAGTACCACAAGTTCTTTATCCATTTTTCACTTTCTGTGATATTGAACTTGTACGGTAAACGAGGTTCTTGTAAACAGAGGCGTCCCAAACATTGGGGTGGCTGTATCTTTTTGATTTTAATTTCCCTAAGCTATAGGACCATAAGTGGAAGTGCCCTAGGCTCTGTTGCTTTGTTTTTTAGATGTTTCAGGACACACCATACACTTCTCCCGAGTGTCTGTTGGCAATTTACATCCCGCCCATCAGCATAACAAGGCTCCCAGTTCTCCATGGCCTGTCCTGCCTTTCTGGATTTTACACTTTTTTCAGATGGCCCTTTTGACCGGGGGGAAGTGAGACTTCATTGTAGTGCAGATTTCCTTTGCAAGCTTGCTTGGTTGGCCAAAAAGGGCGTATGCGTTTTTTCCTGAATATATTCAGGAAAAAACGCATACGCCCTTTTTGGCCAAGTGCATCATTGTGGACGTTCTGCCTCTTTTCCTATGCTTTCGATGCAATTCCAGTCTACCTCCTGAAATCGGTTTCCTGCAATTCTGCCCCGCTTTCAAGTCCTCTTGGCAGCCTTACTTCAGTATATTTTTGGACGATAGTTGTCATTTATAACTCTGCAGGTTTGTGAATTACAGTGCCCCTGAGCTCCTTTCTTCAACTCGCTTTCTTGTGAGCTGGCCGCAACACCGCAGGATGGCTTCAGGCCCTAATCTGGTTCCGGCACGGCACGCTGAGCCTTTGGTTATTTCCTCTTCCTGGTGGGAAATGAGAGTTAAATTTGCCCGTCCAGACACCTCCAGCTAGTCTCTCATTGGTTCTCGCTATTCCTGTTCATCTTCCGCAGAAATTGCAAACTGGGCCAAACAGGAGGTTAAAGGGACTGACTCTCCAAGTCGGGAGAGTGTTAGTAAAGCGTCTGGAATGTTGCACCCGAGTACCAGGGTACGAAAACTGAGACATATTTGAACACGTCTCCCGATCACATGGTTGATCATACTCTAGGTTCCACATGCATGTTTTAGCTGAAGGAAGAATACCTTAAACCTGGGTAGTTGAAACCCGTGGAATGGGTACCATGCAATATGACTTCAAAGGGTCTTCATTTGCTCACCGAACCTCTCCAATCCTATCACTGCTGCGTTTATGTCCCTGTACACATGCTTGATTCTCTTTCGGAGACATAGCAATCCATAGGTTTTAAGATACTTAAGAGTCAGGTACACTCTTAGGCGTTTAATATGGGGTGTTGAGTCCATTTCGTTGAGCAAGGAGTAGCTCTTGTCTATTCCATATTTGGCTTAAGGAACTTTATCTGTGCTCATTTCAATCTCTGGTTTTATGCAGCACCCCAACTCACCTTTCCCCTTAAACAAGCATAAGTTGGTTTTCTAAATTTGAGACCCTGTTCTGTTCTGTAATTCAGTTCCTGTGTAGCCAAGTTTACATTCCGTGTATTACTGATATCTTATGATGTTTCTTTTTCTGTGTGACTTATTTCAGTTAGAATCATCGTACCTGAATCCACTCATTGTGCTGCTACGGGCCTGATGACATAGATTTCACTGCTGAGTGATACTGCATTGTACGTAAGTACCACAAGTTCTTTATCCATTTTTCACTTTCTGTGATATTGAACTTGTACGGTAAACGAGGTTCTTGTAAACAGAGGCGTCCCAAACATTGGGGTGGCTGTATCTTTTTGATTTTAATTTCCCTAAGCTATAGGACCATAAGTGGAAGTGCCCTAGGCTCTGTTGCTTTGTTTTTTAGATGTTTCAGGAAACACCATACACTTCTCCCGAGTGTCTGTTGGCAATTTACATCCCGCCCATCAGCATAACAAGGCTCCCAGTTCTCCATGGCCTGTCCTGCCTTTCTGGATTTTACACTTTTTTCAGATGGCCCTTTTGACCGGGGGGAAGTGAGACTTCATTGTAGTGCAGATTTCCTTTGCAAGCTTGCTTGGTTGGCCAAAAAGGGCGTATGCGTTTTTTCCTGAATATATTCAGGAAAAAACGCATACGCCCTTTTTGGCCAAGTGCATCATTGTGGACGTTCTGCCTCTTTTCCTATGCTTTCGATGCAATTCCAGTCTACCTCCTGAAATCGGTTTCCTGCAATTCTGCCCCGCTTTCAAGTCCTCTTGGCAGCCTTACTTCAGTATATTTTTGGACGATAGTTGTCATTTATAACTCTGCAGGTTTGTGAATTACAGTGCCCCTGAGCTCCTTTCTTCAACTCGCTTTCTTGTGAGCTGGCCGCAACACCGCAGGATGGCTTCAGGCCCTAATCTGGTTCCGGCACGGCACGCTGAGCCTTTGGTTATTTCCTCTTCCTGGTGGGAAATGAGAGTTAAATTTGCCCGTCCAGACACCTCCAGCTAGTCTCTCATTGGTTCTCGCTATTCCTGTTCATCTTCCGCAGAAATTGCAAACTGGGCCAAACAGGAGGTTAAAGGGACTGACTCTCCAAGTCGGGAGAGTGTTAGTAAAGCGTCTGGAATGTTGCACCCGAGTACCAGGGTACGAAAACTGAGACATATTTGATCGCGTTTCCCGATCACATGGTTGATCATACTCTAGGTTCCACATGCATGTTTTAGCTGAAGGAAGAATACCTTAAACCTGGGTAGTTGAAACCCGTGGAATGGGTACCATGCAATATGACTTCAAAGGGTCTTCATTTGCTCACCGAACCTCTCCAATCCTATCACTGCTGCGTTTATGTCCCTGTACACATGCTTGATTCTCTTTCGGAGACATAGCAATCCATAGGTTTTAAGATACTTAAGAGTCAGGTACATTCTTAGGCGTTTAATATGCGGTGTTGAGTCCATTTCGTTGAGCAAGGAGTAGCTCTTGTCTATTCCATATTTGGCTTAAGGAACTTTATCTGTGCTCATTTCAATCTCTGGTTTTATGCAGCACCCCAACTCACCTTTCCCCTTAAACAAGCATAAGTTGGTTTTCTAAATTTGAGACCCTGTTCTGTTCTGTAATTCAGTTCCTGTGTAGCCAAGTTTACATTCCGTGTATTACTGATATCTTATGATGTTTCTTTTTCTGTGTGACTTATTTCAGTTAGAATCATCGTACCTGAATCCACTCATTGTGCTGCTACGGGCCTGATGACATAGATTTCACTGCTGAGTGATACTGCATTGTACGTAAGTACCACAAGTTCTTTATCCATTTTTCACTTTCTGTGATATTGAACTTGTACGGTAAACGAGGTTCTTGTAAACAGAGGCGTCCCAAACATTGGGGTGGCTGTATCTTTTTGATTTTAATTTCCCTAAGCTATAGGACCATAAGTGGAAGTGCCCTAGGCTCTGTTGCTTTGTTTTTTAGATGTTTCAGGACACACCATACACTTCTCCCGAGTGTCTGTTGGCAATTTACATCCCGCCCATCAGCATAACAAGGCTCCCAGTTCTCCATGGCCTGTCCTGCCTTTCCCCTTAAACCTTTCCCCTTAAACAAGCATAAGTTGGTTTTCTAAATTTGAGACCCTGTTCTGTTCTGTAATTCAGTTCCTGTGTAGCCAAGTTTACATTCCGTGTATTACTGATATCTTATGATGTTTCTTTTTCTGTGTGACTTATTTCAGTTAGAATCATCGTACCTGAATCCACTCATTGTGCTGCTACGGGCCTGATGACATAGATTTCACTGCTGAGTGATACTGCATTGTACGTAAGTACCACAAGTTCTTTATCCATTTTTCACTTTCTGTGATATTGAACTTGTACGGTAAACGAGGTTCTTGTAAACAGAGGCGTCCCAAACATTGGGGTGGCTGTATCTTTTTGATTTTAATTTCCCTAAGCTATAGGACCATAAGTGGAAGTGCCCTAGGCTCTGTTGCTTTGTTTTTTAGATGTTTCAGGAAACACCATACACTTCTCCCGAGTGTCTGTTGGCAATTTACATCCCGCCCATCAGCATAACAAGGCTCCCAGTTCTCCATGGCCTGTCCTGCCTTTCTGGATTTTACACTTTTTTCAGATGGCCCTTTTGACCGGGGGGAAGTGAGACTTCATTGTAGTGCAGATTTCCTTTGCAAGCTTGCTTGGTTGGCCAAAAAGGGCGTATGCGTTTTTTCCTGAATATATTCAGGAAAAAACGCATACGCCCTTTTTGGCCAAGTGCATCATTGTGGACGTTCTGCCTCTTTTCCTATGCTTTCGATGCAATTCCAGTCTACCTCCTGAAATCGGTTTCCTGCAATTCTGCCCCGCTTTCAAGTCCTCTTGGCAGCCTTACTTCAGTATATTTTTGGACGATAGTTGTCATTTATAACTCTGCAGGTTTGTGAATTACAGTGCCCCTGAGCTCCTTTCTTCAACTCGCTTTCTTGTGAGCTGGCCGCAACACCGCAGGATGGCTTCAGGCCCTAATCTGGTTCCGGCACGGCACGCTGAGCCTTTGGTTATTTCCTCTTCCTGGTGGGAAATGAGAGTTAAATTTGCCCGTCCAGACACCTCCAGCTAGTCTCTCATTGGTTCTCGCTATTCCTGTTCATCTTCCGCAGAAATTGCAAACTGGGCCAAACAGGAGGTTAAAGGGACTGACTCTCCAAGTCGGGAGAGTGTTAGTAAAGCGTCTGGAATGTTGCACCCGAGTACCAGGGTACGAAAACGGAGACATATTTGAACACGTCTCCCGATCACATGGTTGATCATACTCTAGGTTCCACATGCATGTTTTAGCTGAAGGAAGAATACCTTAAACCTGGGTAGTTGAAACCCGTGGAATGGGTACCATGCAATATGACTTCAAAGGGTCTTCATTTGCTCACCGAACCTCTCCAATCCTATCACTGCTGCGTTTACGTCCCTGTACACATGCTTGATTCTCTTTCGGAGACATAGCAATCCATAGGTTTTAAGATACTTAAGAGTCAGGTACACTCTTAGGCGTTTAATATGGGGTGTTGAGTCCATTTCGTTGAGCAAGGAGTAGCTCTTGTCTATTCCATATTTGGCTTAAGGAACTTTATCTGTGCTCATTTCAATCTCTGGTTTTATGCAGCACCCCAACTCACCTTTCCCCTTAAACAAGCATAAGTTGGTTTTCTAAATTTGAGACCCTGTTCTGTTCTGTAATTCAGTTCCTGTGTAGCCAAGTTTACATTCCGTGTATTACTGATATCTTATGATGTTTCTTTTTCTGTGTGACTTATTTCAGTTAGAATCATCGTACCTGAATCCACTCATTGTGCTGCTACGGGCCTGATGACATAGATTTCACTGCTGAGTGATACTGCATTGTACGTAAGTACCACAAGTTCTTTATCCATTTTTCACTTTCTGTGATATTGAACTTGTACGGTAAACGAGGTTCTTGTAAACAGAGGCGTCCCAAACATTGGGGTGGCTGTATCTTTTTGATTTTAATTTCCCTAAGCTATAGGACCATAAGTGGAAGTGCCCTAGGCTCTGTTGCTTTGTTTTTTAGATGTTTCAGGAAACACCATACACTTCTCCCGAGTGTCTGTTGGCAATTTACATCCCGCCCATCAGCATAACAAGGCTCCCAGTTCTCCATGGCCTGTCCTGCCTTTCTGGATTTTACACTTTTTTCAGATGGCCCTTTTGACCGGGGGGAAGTGAGACTTCATTGTAGTGCAGATTTCCTTTGCAAGCTTGCTTGGTTGGCCAAAAAGGGCGTATGCGTTTTTTCCTGAATATATTCAGGAAAAAACGCATACGCCCTTTTTGGCCAAGTGCATCATTGTGGACGTTCTGCCTCTTTTCCTATGCTTTCGATGCAATTCCAGTCTACCTCCTGAAATCGGTTTCCTGCAATTCTGCCCCGCTTTCAAGTCCTCTTGGCAGCCTTACTTCAGTATATTTTTGGACGATAGTTGTCATTTATAACTCTGCAGGTTTGTGAATTACAGTGCCCCTGAGCTCCTTTCTTCAACTCGCTTTCTTGTGAGCTGGCCGCAACACCGCAGGATGGCTTCAGGCCCTAATCTGGTTCCGGCACGGCACGCTGAGCCTTTGGTTATTTCCTCTTCCTGGTGGGAAATGAGAGTTAAATTTGCCCGTCCAGACACCTCCAGCTAGTCTCTCATTGGTTCTCGCTATTCCTGTTCATCTTCCGCAGAAATTGCAAACTGGGCCAAACAGGAGGTTAAAGGGACTGACTCTCCAAGTCGGGAGAGTGTTAGTAAAGCGTCTGGAATGTTGCACCCGAGTACCAGGGTACGAAAACTGAGACATATTTGAACACGTCTCCCGATCACATGGTTGATCATACTCTAGGTTCCACATGCATGTTTTAGCTGAAGGAAGAATACCTTAAACCTGGGTAGTTGAAACCCGTGGAATGGGTACCATGCAATATGACTTCAAAGGGTCTTCATTTGCTCACCGAACCTCTCCAATCCTATCACTGCTGCGTTTACGTCCCTGTACACATGCTTGATTCTCTTTCGGAGACATAGCAATCCATAGGTTTTAAGATACTTAAGAGTCAGGTACACTCTTAGGCGTTTAATATGCGGTGTTGAGTCCATTTCGTTGAGCAAGGAGTAGCTCTTGTCTATTCCATATTTGGCTTAAGGAACTTTATCTGTGCTCATTTCAATCTCTGGTTTTATGCAGCACCCCAACTCACCTTTCCCCTTAAACAAGCATAAGTTGGTTTTCTAAATTTGAGACCCTGTTCTGTTCTGTAATTCAGTTCCTGTGTAGCCAAGTTTACATTCCGTGTATTACTGATATCTTATGATGTTTCTTTTTCTGTGTGACTTATTTCAGTTAGAATCATCGTACCTGAATCCACTCATTGTGCTGCTACGGGCCTGATGACATAGATTTCACTGCTGAGTGATACTGCATTGTACGTAAGTACCACAAGTTCTTTATCCATTTTTCACTTTCTGTGATATTGAACTTGTACGGTAAACGAGGTTCTTGTAAACAGAGGCGTCCCAAACATTGGGGTGGCTGTATCTTTTTGATTTTAATTTCCCTAAGCTATAGGACCATAAGTGGAAGTGCCCTAGGCTCTGTTGCTTTGTTTTTTAGATGTTTCAGGAAACACCATACACTTCTCCCGAGTGTCTGTTGGCAATTTACATCCCGCCCATCAGCATAACAAGGCTCCCAGTTCTCCATGGCCTGTCCTGCCTTTCTGGATTTTACACTTTTTTCAGATGGCCCTTTTGACCGGGGGGAAGTGAGACTTCATTGTAGTGCAGATTTCCTTTGCAAGCTTGCTTGGTTGGCCAAAAAGGGCGTATGCGTTTTTTCCTGAATATATTCAGGAAAAAACGCATACGCCCTTTTTGGCCAAGTGCATCATTGTGGACGTTCTGCCTCTTTTCCTATGCTTTCGATGCAATTCCAGTCTACCTCCTGAAATCGGTTTCCTGCAATTCTGCCCCGCTTTCAAGTCCTCTTGGCAGCCTTACTTCAGTATATTTTTGGACGATAGTTGTCATTTATAACTCTGCAGGTTTGTGAATTACAGTGCCCCTGAGCTCCTTTCTTCAACTCGCTTTCTTGTGAGCTGGCCGCAACACCGCAGGATGGCTTCAGGCCCTAATCTGGTTCCGGCACGGCACGCTGAGCCTTTGGTTATTTCCTCTTCCTGGTGGGAAATGAGAGTTAAATTTGCCCGTCCAGACACCTCCAGCTAGTCTCTCATTGGTTCTCGCTATTCCTGTTCATCTTCCGCAGAAATTGCAAACTGGGCCAAACAGGAGGTTAAAGGGACTGACTCTCCAAGTCGGGAGAGTGTTAGTAAAGCGTCTGGAATGTTGCACCCGAGTACCAGGGTACGAAAACTGAGACATATTTGAACACGTCTCCCGATCACATGGTTGATCATACTCTAGGTTCCACATGCATGTTTTAGCTGAAGGAAGAATACCTTAAACCTGGGTAGTTGAAACCCGTGGAATGGGTACCATGCAATATGACTTCAAAGGGTCTTCATTTGCTCACCGAACCTCTCCAATCCTATCACTGCTGCGTTTACGTCCCTGTACACATGCTTGATTCTCTTTCGGAGACATAGCAATCCATAGGTTTTAAGATACTTAAGAGTCAGGTACACTCTTAGGCGTTTAATATGCGGTGTTGAGTCCATTTCGTTGAGCAAGGAGTAGCTCTTGTCTATTCCATATTTGGCTTAAGGAACTTTATCTGTGCTCATTTCAATCTCTGGTTTTATGCAGCACCCCAACTCACCTTTCCCCTTAAACAAGCATAAGTTGGTTTTCTAAATTTGAGACCCTGTTCTGTTCTGTAATTCAGTTCCTGTGTAGCCAAGTTTACATTCCGTGTATTACTGATATCTTATGATGTTTCTTTTTCTGTGTGACTTATTTCAGTTAGAATCATCGTACCTGAATCCACTCATTGTGCTGCTACGGGCCTGATGACATAGATTTCACTGCTGAGTGATACTGCATTGTACGTAAGTACCACAAGTTCTTTATCCATTTTTCACTTTCTGTGATATTGAACTTGTACGGTAAACGAGGTTCTTGTAAACAGAGGCGTCCCAAACATTGGGGTGGCTGTATCTTTTTGATTTTAATTTCCCTAAGCTATAGGACCATAAGTGGAAGTGCCCTAGGCTCTGTTGCTTTGTTTTTTAGATGTTTCAGGACACACCATACACTTCTCCCGAGTGTCTGTTGGCAATTTACATCCCGCCCATCAGCATAACAAGGCTCCCAGTTCTCCATGGCCTGTCCTGCCTTTCTGGATTTTACACTTTTTTCAGATGGCCCTTTTGACCGGGGGGAAGTGAGACTTCATTGTAGTGCAGATTTCCTTTGCAAGCTTGCTTGGTTGGCCAAAAAGGGCGTATGCGTTTTTTCCTGAATATATTCAGGAAGAAACGCATACGCCCTTTTTGGCCAAGTGCATCATTGTGGACGTTCTGCCTCTTTTCCTATGCTTTCGATGCAATTCCAGTCTACCTCCTGAAATCGGTTTCCTGCAATTCTGCCCCGCTTTCAAGTCCTCTTGGCAGCCTTACTTCAGTATATTTTTGGACGATAGTTGTCATTTATAACTCTGCAGGTTTGTGAATTACAGTGCCCCTGAGCTCCTTTCTTCAACTCGCTTTCTTGTGAGCTGGCCGCAACACCGCAGGATGGCTTCAGGCCCTAATCTGGTTCCGGCACGGCACGCTGAGCCTTTGGTTATTTCCTCTTCCTGGTGGGAAATGAGAGTTAAATTTGCCCGTCCAGACACCTCCAGCTAGTCTCTCATTGGTTCTCGCTATTCCTGTTCATCTTCCGCAGAAATTGCAAACTGGGCCAAACAGGAGGTTAAAGGGACTGACTCTCCAAGTCGGGAGAGTGTTAGTAAAGCGTCTGGAATGTTGCACCCGAGTACCAGGGTACGAAAACGGAGACATATTTGAACACGTCTCCCGATCACATGGTTGATCATACTCTAGGTTCCACATGCATGTTTTAGCTGAAGGAAGAATACCTTAAACCTGGGTAGTTGAAACCCGTGGAATGGGTACCATGCAATATGACTTCAAAGGGTCTTCATTTGCTCACCGAACCTCTCCAATCCTATCACTGCTGCGTTTATGTCCCTGTACACATGCTTGATTCTCTTTCGGAGACATAGCAATCCATAGGTTTTAAGATACTTAAGAGTCAGGTACACTCTTAGGCGTTTAATATGCGGTGTTGAGTCCATTTCGTTGAACAAGGAGTAGCTCTTGTCTATTCCATATTTGGCTTAAGGAACTTTATCTGTGCTCATTTCAATCTCTGGTTTTATGCAGCACCCCAACTCACCTTTCCCCTTAAACAAGCATAAGTTGGTTTTCTAAATTTGAGACCCTGTTCTGTTCTGTAATTCAGTTCCTGTGTAGCCAAGTTTACATTCCGTGTATTACTGATATCTTATGATGTTTCTTTTTCTGTGTGACTTATTTCAGTTAGAATCATCGTACCTGAATCCACTCATTGTGCTGCTACGGGCCTGATGACATAGATTTCACTGCTGAGTGATACTGCATTGTACGTAAGTACCACAAGTTCTTTATCCATTTTTCACTTTCTGTGATATTGAACTTGTACGGTAAACGAGGTTCTTGTAAACAGAGGCGTCCCAAACATTGGGGTGGCTGTATCTTTTTGATTTTAATTTCCCTAAGCTATAGGACCATAAGTGGAAGTGCCCTAGGCTCTGTTGCTTTGTTTTTTAGATGTTTCAGGAAACACCATACACTTCTCCCGAGTGTCTGTTGGCAATTTACATCCCGCCCATCAGCATAACAAGGCTCCCAGTTCTCCATGGCCTGTCCTGCCTTTCTGGATTTTACACTTTTTTCAGATGGCCCTTTTGACCGGGGGGAAGTGAGACTTCATTGTAGTGCAGATTTCCTTTGCAAGCTTGCTTGGTTGGCCAAAAAGGGCGTATGCGTTTTTTCCTGAATATAGTCAGGAAAAAACGCATACGCCCTTTTTGGCCAAGTGCATCATTGTGGACGTTCTGCCTCTTTTCCTATGCTTTCAATGCAATTCCAGTCTACCTCCTGAAATCGGTTTCCTGCAATTCTGCCCCGCTTTCAAGTCCTCTTGGCAGCCTTACTTCAGTATATTTTTGGACGATAGTTGTCATTTATAACTCTGCAGGTTTGTGAATTACAGTGCCCCTGATCTCCTTTCTTCAACTCGCTTTCTTGTGAGCTGGCCGCAGCACCGCAGGATGGCTTCAGGCCCTAATCTGGTTCCGGCACGGCACGCTGAGCCTTTGGTTATTTCCTCTTCCTGGTGGGAAATGAGAGTTAAATTTGCCCGTCCAGACACCTCCAGCTAGTCTCTCATTGGTTCTCGCTATTCCTGTTCATCTTCCGCAGAAATTGCAAACTGGGCCAAACAGGAGGTTAAAGGGACTGACTCTCCAAGTCGGGAGAGTGTTAGTAAAGCGTCTGGAATGTTGCACCCGAGTACCAGCGTACGAAAACGGAGACATATTTGAACACGTCTCCCGATCACATGGTTGATCATACTCTAGGTTCCACATGCATGTTTTAGCTGAAGGAAGAATACCTTAAACCTGGGTAGTTGAAACCCGTGGAATGGGTACCATGCAATATGACTTCAAAGGGTCTTCATTTGCTCACCGAACCTCTCCAATCCTATCACTGCTGCGTTTACGTCCCTGTACACATGCTTGATTCTCTTTCGGAGACATAGCAATCCATAGGTTTTAAGATACTTAAGAGTCAGGTACACTCTTAGGCGTTTAATATGCGGTGTTGAGTCCATTTCGTTGAGCAAGGAGTAGCTCTTGTCTATTCCATATTTAGCTTAAGGAACTTTATCTGTGCTCATTTCAATCTCTGGTTTTATGCAGCACCCCAACTCACCTTTCCCCTTAAACAAGCATAAGTTGGTTTTCTAAATTTGAGACCCTGTTCTGTTCTGTAATTCAGTTCCTGTGTAGCCAAGTTTACATTCCGTGTATTACTGATATCTTATGATGTTTCTTTTTCTGTGTGACTTATTTCAGTTAGAATCATCGTACCTGAATCCACTCATTGTGCTGCTACGGGCCTGATGACATAGATTTCACTGCTGAGTGATACTGCATTGTACGTAAGTACCACAAGTTCTTTATCCATTTTTCACTTTCTGTGATATTGAACTTGTACGGTAAACGAGGTTCTTGTAAACAGAGGCGTCCCAAACATTGGGGTGGCTGTATCTTTTTGATTTTAATTTCCCTAAGCTATAGGACCATAAGTGGAAGTGCCCTAGGCTCTGTTGCTTTGTTTTTTAGATGTTTCAGGAAACACCATACACTTCTCCCGAGTGTCTGTTGGCAATTTACATCCCGCCCATCAGCATAACAAGGCTCCCAGTTCTCCATGGCCTGTCCTGCCTTTCTGGATTTTACACTTTTTTCAGATGGCCCTTTTGACCGGGGGGAAGTGAGACTTCATTGTAGTGCAGATTTCCTTTGCAAGCTTGCTTGGTTGGCCAAAAAGGGCGTATGCGTTTTTTCCTGAATATATTCAGGAAAAAACGCATACGCCCTTTTTGGCCAAGTGCATCATTGTGGACGTTCTGCCTCTTTTCCTATGCTTTCGATGCAATTCCAGTCTACCTCCTGAAATCGGTTTCCTGCAATTCTGCCCCGCTTTCAAGTCCTCTTGGCAGCCTTACTTCAGTATATTTTTGGACGATAGTTGTCATTTATAACTCTGCAGGTTTGTGAATTACAGTGCCCCTGAGCTCCTTTCTTCAACTCGCTTTCTTGTGAGCTGGCCGCAACACCGCAGGATGGCTTCAGGCCCTAATCTGGTTCCGGCACGGCACGCTGAGCCTTTGGTTATTTCCTCTTCCTGGTGGGAAATGAGAGTTAAATTTGCCCGTCCAGACACCTCCAGCTAGTCTCTCATTGGTTCTCGCTATTCCTGTTCATCTTCCGCAGAAATTGCAAACTGGGCCAAACAGGAGGTTAAAGGGACTGACTCTCCAAGTCGGGAGAGTGTTAGTAAAGCGTCTGGAATGTTGCACCCGAGTACCAGGGTACGAAAACGGAGACATATTTGAACACGTCTCCCGATCACATGGTTGATCATACTCTAGGTTCCACATGCATGTTTTAGCTGAAGGAAGAATACCTTAAACCTGGGTAGTTGAAACCCGTGGAATGGGTACCATGCAATATGACTTCAAAGGGTCTTCATTTGCTCACCGAACCTCTCCAATCCTATCACTGCTGCGTTTACGTCCCTGTACACATGCTTGATTCTCTTTCGGAGACATAGCAATCCATAGGTTTTAAGATACTTAAGAGTCAGGTACACTCTTAGGCGTTTAATATGCGGTGTTGAGTCCATTTCGTTGAGCAAGGAGTAGCTCTTGTCTATTCCATATTTGGCTTAAGGAACTTTATCTGTGCTCATTTCAATCTCTGGTTTTATGCAGCACCCCAACTCACCTTTCCCCTTAAACAAGCATAAGTTGGTTTTCTAAATTTGAGACCCTGTTCTGTTCTGTAATTCAGTTCCTGTGTAGCCAAGTTTACATTCCGTGTATTACTGATATCTTATGATGTTTCTTTTTCTGTGTGACTTATTTCAGTTAGAATCATCGTACCTGAATCCACTCATTGTGCTGCTACGGGCCTGATGACATAGATTTCACTGCTGAGTGATACTGCATTGTACGTAAGTACCACAAGTTCTTTATCCATTTTTCACTTTCTGTGATATTGAACTTGTACGGTAAACGAGGTTCTTGTAAACAGAGGCGTCCCAAACATTGGGGTGGCTGTATCTTTTTGATTTTAATTTCCCTAAGCTATAGGACCATAAGTGGAAGTGCCCTAGGCTCTGTTGCTTTGTTTTTTAGATGTTTCAGGACACACCATACACTTCTCCCGAGTGTCTGTTGGCAATTTACATCCCGCCCATCAGCATAACAAGGCTCCCAGTTCTCCATGGCCTGTCCTGCCTTTCTGGATTTTACACTTTTTTCAGATGGCCCTTTTGACCGGGGGGAAGTGAGACTTCATTGTAGTGCAGATTTCCTTTGCAAGCTTGCTTGGTTGGCCAAAAAGGGCGTATGCGTTTTTTCCTGAATATATTCAGGAAAAAACGCATACGCCCTTTTTGGCCAAGTGCATCATTGTGGACGTTCTGCCTCTTTTCCTATGCTTTCAATGCAATTCCAGTCTACCTCCTGAAATCGGTTTCCTGCAATTCTGCCCCGCTTTCAAGTCCTCTTGGCAGCCTTACTTCAGTATATTTTTGGACGATAGTTGTCATTTATAACTCTGCAGGTTTGTGAATTACAGTGCCCCTGAGCTCCTTTCTTCAACTCGCTTTCTTGTGAGCTGGCCGCAACACCGCAGGATGGCTTCAGGCCCTAATCTGGTTCCGGCACGGCACGCTGAGCCTTTGGTTATTTCCTCTTCCTGGTGGGAAATGAGAGTTAAATTTGCCCGTCCAGACACCTCCAGCTAGTCTCTCATTGGTTCTCGCTATTCCTGTTCATCTTCCGCAGAAATTGCAAACTGGGCCAAACAGGAGGTTAAAGGGACTGACTCTCCAAGTCGGGAGAGTGTTAGTAAAGCGTCTGGAATGTTGCACCCGAGTACCAGGGTACGAAAACTGAGACATATTTGAACACGTCTCCCGATCACATGGTTGATCATACTCTAGGTTCCACATGCATGTTTTAGCTGAAGGAAGAATACCTTAAACCTGGGTAGTTGAAACCCGTGGAATGGGTACCATGCAATATGACTTCAAAGGGTCTTCATTTGCTCACCGAACCTCTCCAATCCTATCACTGCTGCGTTTATGTCCCTGTACACATGCTTGATTCTCTTTCGGAGACATAGCAATCCATAGGTTTTAAGATACTTAAGAGTCAGGTACACTCTTAGGCGTTTAATATGCGGTGTTGAGTCCATTTCGTTGAGCAAGGAGTAGCTCTTGTCTATTCCATATTTGGCTTAAGGAACTTTATCTGTGCTCATTTCAATCTCTGGTTTTATGCAGCACCCCAACTCACCTTTCCCCTTAAACAAGCATAAGTTGGTTTTCTAAATTTGAGACCCTGTTCTGTTCTGTAATTCAGTTCCTGTGTAGCCAAGTTTACATTCCGTGTATTACTGATATCTTATGATGTTTCTTTTTCTGTGTGACTTATTTCAGTTAGAATCATCGTACCTGAATCCACTCATTGTGCTGCTACGGGCCTGATGACATAGATTTCACTGCTGAGTGATACTGCATTGTACGTAAGTACCACAAGTTCTTTATCCATTTTTCACTTTCTGTGATATTGAACTTGTACGGTAAACGAGGTTCTTGTAAACAGAGGCGTCCCAAACATTGGGGTGGCTGTATCTTTTTGATTTTAATTTCCCTAAGCTATAGGACCATAAGTGGAAGTGCCCTAGGCTCTGTTGCTTTGTTTTTTAGATGTTTCAGGAAACACCATACACTTCTCCCGAGTGTCTGTTGGCAATTTACATCCCGCCCATCAGCATAACAAGGCTCCCAGTTCTCCATGGCCTGTCCTGCCTTTCTGGATTTTACACTTTTTTCAGATGGCCCTTTTGACCGGGGGGAAGTGAGACTTCATTGTAGTGCAGATTTCCTTTGCAAGCTTGCTTGGTTGGCCAAAAAGGGCGTATGCGTTTTTTCCTGAATATAGTCAGGAAAAAACGCATACGCCCTTTTTGGCCAAGTGCATCATTGTGGACGTTCTGCCTCTTTTCCTATGCTTTCGATGCAATTCCAGTCTACCTCCTGAAATCGGTTTCCTGCAATTCTGCCCCGCTTTCAAGTCCTCTTGGCAGCCTTACTTCAGTATATTTTTGGACGATAGTTGTCATTTATAACTCTGCAGGTTTGTGAATTACAGTGCCCCTGATCTCCTTTCTTCAACTCGCTTTCTTGTGAGCTGGCCGCAGCACCGCAGGATGGCTTCAGGCCCTAATCTGGTTCCGGCACGGCACGCTGAGCCTTTGGTTATTTCCTCTTCCTGGTGGGAAATGAGAGTTAAATTTGCCCGTCCAGACACCTCCAGCTAGTCTCTCATTGGTTCTCGCTATTCCTGTTCATCTTCCGCAGAAATTGCAAACTGGGCCAAACAGGAGGTTAAAGGGACTGACTCTCCAAGTCGGGAGAGTGTTAGTAAAGCGTCTGGAATGTTGCACCCGAGTACCAGGGTACGAAAACGGAGACATATTTGAACACGTCTCCCGATCACATGGTTGATCATACTCTAGGTTCCACATGCATGTTTTAGCTGAAGGAAGAATACCTTAAACCTGGGTAGTTGAAACCCGTGGAATGGGTACCATGCAATATGACTTCAAAGGGTCTTCATTTGCTCACCGAACCTCTCCAATCCTATCACTGCTGCGTTTACGTCCCTGTACACATGCTTGATTCTCTTTCGGAGACATAGCAATCCATAGGTTTTAAGATACTTAAGAGTCAGGTACACTCTTAGGCGTTTAATATGCGGTGTTGAGTCCATTTCGTTGAGCAAGGAGTAGCTCTTGTCTATTCCATATTTGGCTTAAGGAACTTTATCTGTGCTCATTTCAATCTCTGGTTTTATGCAGCACCCCAACTCACCTTTCCCCTTAAACAAGCATAAGTTGGTTTTCTAAATTTGAGACCCTGTTCTGTTCTGTAATTCAGTTCCTGTGTAGCCAAGTTTACATTCCGTGTATTACTGATATCTTATGATGTTTCTTTTTCTGTGTGACTTATTTCAGTTAGAATCATCGTACCTGAATCCACTCATTGTGCTGCTACGGGCCTGATGACATAGATTTCACTGCTGAGTGATACTGCATTGTACGTAAGTACCACAAGTTCTTTATCCATTTTTCACTTTCTGTGATATTGAACTTGTACGGTAAACGAGGTTCTTGTAAACAGAGGCGTCCCAAACATTGGGGTGGCTGTATCTTTTTGATTTTAATTTCCCTAAGCTATAGGACCATAAGTGGAAGTGCCCTAGGCTCTGTTGCTTTGTTTTTTAGATGTTTCAGGAAACACCATACACTTCTCCCGAGTGTCTGTTGGCAATTTACATCCCGCCCATCAGCATAACAAGGCTCCCAGTTCTCCATGGCCTGTCCTGCCTTTCTGGATTTTACACTTTTTTCAGATGGCCCTTTTGACCGGGGGGAAGTGAGACTTCATTGTAGTGCAGATTTCCTTTGCAAGCTTGCTTGGTTGGCCAAAAAGGGCGTATGCGTTTTTTCCTGAATATATTCAGGAAAAAACGCATACGCCCTTTTTGGCCAAGTGCATCATTGTGGACGTTCTGCCTCTTTTCCTATGCTTTCGATGCAATTCCAGTCTACCTCCTGAAATCGGTTTCCTGCAATTCTGCCCCGCTTTCAAGTCCTCTTGGCAGCCTTACTTCAGTATATTTTTGGACGATAGTTGTCATTTATAACTCTGCAGGTTTGTGAATTACAGTGCCCCTGAGCTCCTTTCTTCAACTCGCTTTCTTGTGAGCTGGCCGCAACACCGCAGGATGGCTTCAGGCCCTAATCTGGTTCCGGCACGGCACGCTGAGCCTTTGGTTATTTCCTCTTCCTGGTGGGAAATGAGAGTTAAATTTGCCCGTCCAGACACCTCCAGCTAGTCTCTCATTGGTTCTCGCTATTCCTGTTCATCTTCCGCAGAAATTGCAAACTGGGCCAAACAGGAGGTTAAAGGGACTGACTCTCCAAGTCGGGAGAGTGTTAGTAAAGCGTCTGGAATGTTGCACCCGAGTACCAGGGTACGAAAACTGAGACATATTTGATCGCGTCTCCCGATCACATGGTTGATCATACTCTAGGTTCCACATGCATGTTTTAGCTGAAGGAAGAATACCTTAAACCTGGGTAGTTGAAACCCGTGGAATGGGTACCATGCAATATGACTTCAAAGGGTCTTCATTTGCTCACCGAACCTCTCCAATCCTATCACTGCTGCGTTTACGTCCCTGTACACATGCTTGATTCTCTTTCGGAGACATAGCAATCCATAGGTTTTAAGATACTTAAGAGTCAGGTACATTCTTAGGCGTTTAATATGCGGTGTTGAGTCCATTTCGTTGAGCAAGGAGTAGCTCTTGTCTATTCCATATTTGGCTTAAGGAACTTTATCTGTGCTCATTTCAATCTCTGGTTTTATGCAGCACCCCAACTCACCTTTCCCCTTAAACAAGCATAAGTTGGTTTTCTAAATTTGAGACCCTGTTCTGTTCTGTAATTCAGTTCCTGTGTAGCCAAGTTTACATTCCGTGTATTACTGATATCTTATGATGTTTCTTTTTCTGTGTGACTTATTTCAGTTAGAATCATCGTACCTGAATCCACTCATTGTGCTGCTATGGGCCTGATGACATAGATTTCACTGCTGAGTGATACTGCATTGTACGTAAGTACCACAAGTTCTTTATCCATTTTTCACTTTCTGTGATATTGAACTTGTACGGTAAACGAGGTTCTTGTAAACAGAGGCGTCCCAAACATTGGGGTGGCTGTATCTTTTTGATTTTAATTTCCCTAAGCTATAGGACCATAAGTGGAAGTGCCCTAGGCTCTGTTGCTTTGTTTTTTAGATGTTTCAGGAAACACCATACACTTCTCCCGAGTGTCTGTTGGCAATTTACATCCCGCCCATCAGCATAACAAGGCTCCCAGTTCTCCATGGCCTGTCCTGCCTTTCTGGATTTTACACTTTTTTCAGATGGCCCTTTTGACCGGGGGGAAGTGAGACTTCATTGTAGTGCAGATTTCCTTTGCAAGCTTGCTTGGTTGGCCAAAAAGGGCGTATGCGTTTTTTCCTGAATATATTCAGGAAAAAACGCATACGCCCTTTTTGGCCAAGTGCATCATTGTGGACGTTCTGCCTCTTTTCCTATGCTTTCGATGCAATTCCAGTCTACCTCCTGAAATCGGTTTCCTGCAATTCTGCCCCGCTTTCAAGTCCTCTTGGCAGCCTTACTTCAGTATATTTTTGGACGATAGTTGTCATTTATAACTCTGCAGGTTTGTGAATTACAGTGCCCCTGAGATCCTTTCTTCAACTCGCTTTCTTGTGAGCTGGCCGCAACACCGCAGGATGGCTTCAGGCCCTAATCTGGTTCCGGCACGGCACGCTGAGCCTTTGGTTATTTCCTCTTCCTGGTGGGAAATGAGAGTTAAATTTGCCCGTCCAGACACCTCCAGCTAGTCTCTCATTGGTTCTCGCTATTCCTGTTCATCTTCCGCAGAAATTGCAAACTGGGCCAAACAGGAGGTTAAAGGGACTGACTCTACAAGTCGGGAGAGTGTTAGTAAAGCGTCTGGAATGTTGCACCCGAGTACCAGGGTACGAAAACGGAGACATATTTGAACACGTCTCCCGATCACATGGTTGATCATACTCTAGGTTCCACATGCATGTTTTAGCTGAAGGAAGAATACCTTAAACCTGGGTAGTTGAAACCCGTGGAATGGGTACCATGCAATATGACTTCAAAGGGTCTTCATTTGCTCACCGAACCTCTCCAATCCTATCACTGCTGCGTTTACGTCCCTGTACACATGCTTGATTCTCTTTCGGAGACATAGCAATCCATAGGTTTTAAGATACTTAAGAGTCAGGTACACTCTTAGGCGTTTAATATGCGGTGTTGAGTCCATTTCGTTGAGCAAGGAGTAGCTCTTGTCTATTCCATATTTGGCTTAAGGAACTTTATCTGTGCTCATTTCAATCTCTGGTTTTATGCAGCACCCCAACTCACCTTTCCCCTTAAACAAGCATAAGTTGGTTTTCTAAATTTGAGACCCTGTTCTGTTCTGTAATTCAGTTCCTGTGTAGCCAAGTTTACATTCCGTGTATTACTGATATCTTATGATGTTTCTTTTTCTGTGTGACTTATTTCAGTTAGAATCATCGTACCTGAATCCACTCATTGTGCTGCTACGGGCCTGATGACATAGATTTCACTGCTGAGTGATACTGCATTGTACGTAAGTACCACAAGTTCTTTATCCATTTTTCACTTTCTGTGATATTGAACTTGTACGGTAAACGAGGTTCTTGTAAACAGAGGCGTCCCAAACATTGGGGTGGCTGTATCTTTTTGATTTTAATTTCCCTAAGCTATAGGACCATAAGTGGAAGTGCCCTAGGCTCTGTTGCTTTGTTTTTTAGATGTTTCAGGAAACACCATACACTTCTCCCGAGTGTCTGTTGGCAATTTACATCCCGCCCATCAGCATAACAAGGCTCCCAGTTCTCCATGGCCTGTCCTGCCTTTCTGGATTTTACACTTTTTTCAGATGGCCCTTTTGACCGGGGGGAAGTGAGACTTCATTGTAGTGCAGATTTCCTTTGCAAGCTTGCTTGGTTGGCCAAAAAGGGCGTATGCGTTTTTTCCTGAATATATTCAGGAAAAAACGCATACGCCCTTTTTGGCCAAGTGCATCATTGTGGACGTTCTGCCTCTTTTCCTATGCTTTCGATGCAATTCCAGTCTACCTCCTGAAATCGGTTTCCTGCAATTCTGCCCCGCTTTCAAGTCCTCTTGGCAGCCTTACTTCAGTATATTTTTGGACGATAGTTGTCATTTATAACTCTGCAGGTTTGTGAATTACAGTGCCCCTGAGCTCCTTTCTTCAACTCGCTTTCTTGTGAGCTGGCCGCAACACCGCAGGATGGCTTCAGGCCCTAATCTGGTTCCGGCACGGCACGCTGAGCCTTTGGTTATTTCCTCTTCCTGGTGGGAAATGAGAGTTAAATTTGCCCGTCCAGACACCTCCAGCTAGTCTCTCATTGGTTCTCGCTATTCCTGTTCATCTTCCGCAGAAATTGCAAACTGGGCCAAACAGGAGGTTAAAGGGACTGACTCTCCAAGTCGGGAGAGTGTTAGTAAAGCGTCTGGAATGTTGCACCCGAGTACCAGGGTACGAAAACTGAGACATATTTGATCGCGTCTCCCGATCACATGGTTGATCATACTCTAGGTTCCACATGCATGTTTTAGCTGAAGGAAGAATACCTTAAACCTGGGTAGTTGAAACCCGTGGAATGGGTACCATGCAATATGACTTCAAAGGGTCTTCATTTGCTCACCGAACCTCTCCAATCCTATCACTGCTGCGTTTATGTCCCTGTACACATGCTTGATTCTCTTTCGGAGACATAGCAATCCATAGGTTTTAAGATACTTAAGAGTCAGGTACATTCTTAGGCGTTTAATATGCGGTGTTGAGTCCATTTCGTTGAGCAAGGAGTAGCTCTTGTCTATTCCATATTTGGCTTAAGGAACTTTATCTGTGCTCATTTCAATCTCTGGTTTTATGCAGCACCCCAACTCACCTTTCCCCTTAAACAAGCATAAGTTGGTTTTCTAAATTTGAGACCCTGTTCTGTTCTGTAATTCAGTTCCTGTGTAGCCAAGTTTACATTCCGTGTATTACTGATATCTTATGATGTTTCTTTTTCTGTGTGACTTATTTCAGTTAGAATCATCGTACCTGAATCATTCATTGTGCTGCTATGGGCCTGATGACATAGATTTCACTGCTGAGTGATACTGCATTGTACATAAGTACCACAAGTTCTTTATCCATTTTTCACTTTCTGTGATATTGAACTTGTACGGTAAACGAGGTTCTTGTAAACAGAGGCGTCCCAAACATTGGGGTGGCTGTATCTTTTTGATTTTAATTTCCCTAAGCTATAGGACCATAAGTGGAAGTGCCCTAGGCTCTGTTGCTTTGTTTTTTAGATGTTTCAGGAAACACCATACACTTCTCCCGAGTGTCTGTTGGCAATTTACATCCCGCCCATCAGCATAACAAGGCTCCCAGTTCTCCATGGCCTGTCCTGCCTTTCTGGATTTTACACTTTTTTCAGATGGCCCTTTTGACCGGGGGGAAGTGAGCCTTCATTGTAGTGCAGATTTCCTTTGCAAGCTTGCTTGGTTGGCCAAAAAGGGCGTATGCGTTTTTTCCTGAATATATTCAGGAAAAAACGCATACGCCCTTTTTGGCCAAGTGCATCATTGTGGACGTTCTGCCTCTTTTCCTATGCTTTCGATGCAATTCCAGTCTACCTCCTGAAATCGGTTTCCTGCAATTCTGCCCCGCTTTCAAGTCCTCTTGGCAGCCTTACTTCAGTATATTTTTGGACGATAGTTGTCATTTATAACTCTGCAGGTTTGTGAATTACAGTGCCCCTGAGCTCCTTTCTTCAACTCGCTTTCTTGTGAGCTGGCCGCAACACCGCAGGATGGCTTCAGGCCCTAATCTGGTTCCGGCACGGCACGCTGAGCCTTTGGTTATTTCCTCTTCCTGGTGGGAAATGAGAGTTAAATTTGCCCGTCCAGACACCTCCAGCTAGTCTCTCATTGGTTCTCGCTATTCCTGTTCATCTTCCGCAGAAATTGCAAACTGGGCCAAACAGGAGGTTAAAGGGACTGACTCTCCAAGTCGGGAGAGTGTTAGTAAAGCGTCTGGAATGTTGCACCCGAGTACCAGGGTACGAAAACTGAGACATATTTGAACACGTCTCCCGATCACATGGTTGATCATACTCTAGGTTCCACATGCATGTTTTAGCTGAAGGAAGAATACCTTAAACCTGGGTAGTTGAAACCCGTGGAATGGGTACCATGCAATATGACTTCAAAGGGTCTTCATTTGCTCACCGAACCTCTCCAATCCTATCACTGCTGCGTTTACGTCCCTGTACACATGCTTGATTCTCTTTCGGAGACATAGCAATCCATAGGTTTTAAGATACTTAAGAGTCAGGTACATTCTTAGGCGTTTAATATGCGGTGTTGAGTCCATTTCGTTGAGCAAGGAGTAGCTCTTGTCTATTCCATATTTGGCTTAAGGAACTTTATCTGTGCTCATTTCAATCTCTGGTTTTATGCAGCACCCCAACTCACCTTTCCCCTTAAACAAGCATAAGTTGGTTTTCTAAATTTGAGACCCTGTTCTGTTCTGTAATTCAGTTCCTGTGTAGCCAAGTTTACATTCCGTGTATTACTGATATCTTATGATGTTTCTTTTTCTGTGTGACTTATTTCAGTTAGAATCATCGTACCTGAATCCACTCATTGTGCTGCTACGGGCCTGATGACATAGATTTCACTGCTGAGTGATACTGCATTGTACGTAAGTACCACAAGTTCTTTATCCATTTTTCACTTTCTGTGATATTGAACTTGTACGGTAAACGAGGTTCTTGTAAACAGAGGCGTCCCAAACATTGGGGTGGCTGTATCTTTTTGATTTTAATTTCCCTAAGTTATAGGACCATAAGTGGAAGTGCCCTAGGCTCTGTTGCTTTGTTTTTTAGATGTTTCAGGAAACACCATACACTTCTCCCGAGTGTCTGTTGGCAATTTACATCCCGCCCATCAGCATAACAAGGCTCCCAGTTCTCCATGGCCTGTCCTGCCTTTCTGGATTTTACACTTTTTTCAGATGGCCCTTTTGACCGGGGGGAAGTGAGACTTCATTGTAGTGCAGATTTCCTTTGCAAGCTTGCTTGGTTGGCCAAAAAGGGCGTATGCGTTTTTTCCTGAATATATTCAGGAAAAAACGCATACGCCCTTTTTGGCCAAGTGCATCATTGTGGACGTTCTGCCTCTTTTCCTATGCTTTCGATGCAATTCCAGTCTACCTCCTGAAATCGGTTTCCTGCAATTCTGCCCCGCTTTCAAGTCCTCTTGGCAGCCTTACTTCAGTATATTTTTGGACGATAGTTGTCATTTATAACTCTGCAGGTTTGTGAATTACAGTGCCCCTGAGCTCCTTTCTTCAACTCGTTTTCTTGTGAGCTGGCCGCAACACCGCAGGATGGCTTCAGGCCCTAATCTGGTTCCGGCACGGCACGCTGAGCCTTTGGTTATTTCCTCTTCCTGGTGGGAAATGAGAGTTAAATTTGCCCGTCCAGACACCTCCAGCTAGTCTCTCATTGGTTCTCGCTATTCCTGTTCATCTTCCGCAGAAATTGCAAACTGGGCCAAACAGGAGGTTAAAGGGACTGACTCTCCAAGTCGGGAGAGTGTTAGTAAAGCGTCTGGAATGTTGCACCCGAGTACCAGGGTACGAAAACTGAGACATATTTGAACACGTCTCCCGATCACATGGTTGATCATACTCTAGGTTCCACATGCATGTTTTAGCTGAAGGAAGAATACCTTAAACCTGGGTAGTTGAAACCCGTGGAATGGGTACCATGCAATATGACTTCAAAGGGTCTTCATTTGCTCACCGAACCTCTCCAATCCTATCACTGCTGCGTTTATGTCCCTGTACACATGCTTGATTCTCTTTCGGAGACATAGCAATCCATAGGTTTTAAGATACTTAAGAGTCAGGTACACTCTTAGGCGTTTAATATGCGGTGTTGAGTCCATTTCGTTGAGCAAGGAGTAGCTCTTGTCTATTCCATATTTGGCTTAAGGAACTTTATCTGTGCTCATTTCAATCTCTGGTTTTATGCAGCACCCCAACTCACCTTTCCCCTTAAACAAGCATAAGTTGGTTTTCTAAATTTGAGACCCTGTTCTGTTCTGTAATTCAGTTCCTGTGTAGCCAAGTTTACATTCCGTGTATTACTGATATCTTATGATGTTTCTTTTTCTGTGTGACTTATTTCAGTTAGAATCATCGTACCTGAATCCACTCATTGTGCTGCTACGGGCCTGATGACATAGATTTCACTGCTGAGTGATACTGCATTGTACGTAAGTACCACAAGTTCTTTATCCATTTTTCACTTTCTGTGATATTGAACTTGTACGGTAAACGAGGTTCTTGTAAACAGAGGCGTCCCAAACATTGGGGTGGCTGTATCTTTTTGATTTTAATTTCCCTAAGCTATAGGACCATAAGTGGAAGTGCCCTAGGCTCTGTTGCTTTGTTTTTTAGATGTTTCAGGAAACACCATACACTTCTCCCGAGTGTCTGTTGGCAATTTACATCCCGCCCATCAGCATAACAAGGCTCCCAGTTCTCCATGGCCTGTCCTGCCTTTCTGGATTTTACACTTTTTTCAGATGGCCCTTTTGACCGGGGGGAAGTGAGACTTCATTGTAGTGCAGATTTCCTTTGCAAGCTTGCTTGGTTGGCCAAAAAGGGCGTATGCGTTTTTTCCTGAATATATTCAGGAAAAAACGCATACGCCCTTTTTGGCCAAGTGCATCATTGTGGACGTTCTGCCTCTTTTCCTATGCTTTCGATGCAATTCCAGTCTACCTCCTGAAATCGGTTTCCTGCAATTCTGCCCCGCTTTCAAGTCCTCTTGGCAGCCTTACTTCAGTATATTTTTGGACGATAGTTGTCATTTATAACTCTGCAGGTTTGTGAATTACAGTGCCCCTGAGCTCCTTTCTTCAACTCGTTTTCTTGTGAGCTGGCCGCAACACCGCAGGATGGCTTCAGGCCCTAATCTGGTTCCGGCACGGCACGCTGAGCCTTTGGTTATTTCCTCTTCCTGGTGGGAAATGAGAGTTAAATTTGCCCGTCCAGACACCTCCAGCTAGTCTCTCATTGGTTCTCGCTATTCCTGTTCATCTTCCGCAGAAATTGCAAACTGGGCCAAACAGGAGGTTAAAGGGACTGACTCTCCAAGTCGGGAGAGTGTTAGTAAAGCGTCTGGAATGTTGCACCCGAGTACCAGGGTACGAAAACTGAGACATATTTGAACACGTCTCCCGATCACATGGTTGATCATACTCTAGGTTCCACATGCATGTTTTAGCTGAAGGAAGAATACCTTAAACCTGGGTAGTTGAAACCCGTGGAATGGGTACCATGCAATATGACTTCAAAGGGTCTTCATTTGCTCACCGAACCTCTCCAATCCTATCACTGCTGCGTTTATGTCCCTGTACACATGCTTGATTCTCTTTCGGAGACATAGCAATCCATAGGTTTTAAGATACTTAAGAGTCAGGTACACTCTTAGGCGTTTAATATGCGGTGTTGAGTCCATTTCGTTGAGCAAGGAGTAGCTCTTGTCTATTCCATATTTGGCTTAAGGAACTTTATCTGTGCTCATTTCAATCTCTGGTTTTATGCAGCACCCCAACTCACCTTTCCCCTTAAACAAGCATAAGTTGGTTTTCTAAATTTGAGACCCTGTTCTGTTCTGTAATTCAGTTCCTGTGTAGCCAAGTTTACATTCCGTGTATTACTGATATCTTATGATGTTTCTTTTTCTGTGTGACTTATTTCAGTTAGAATCATCGTACCTGAATCCACTCATTGTGCTGCTACGGGCCTGATGACATACATTTCACTTCTGAGTGATACTGCATTGTACGTAAGTACCACAAGTTCTTTATCCATTTTTCACTTTCTGTGATATTGAACTTGTACGGTAAACGAGGTTCTTGTAAACAGAGGCGTCCCAAACATTGGGGTGGCTGTATCTTTTTGATTTTAATTTCCCTAAGCTATAGGACCATAAGTGGAAGTGCCCTAGGCTCTGTTGCTTTGTTTTTTAGATGTTTCAGGAAACACCATACACTTCTCCCGAGTGTCTGTTGGCAATTTACATCCCGCCCATCAGCATAACAAGGCTCCCAGTTCTCCATGGCCTGTCCTGCCTTTCTGGATTTTACACTTTTTTCAGATGGCCCTTTTGACCGGGGGGAAGTGAGACTTCATTGTAGTGCAGATTTCCTTTGCAAGCTTGCTTGGTTGGCCAAAAAGGGCGTATGCGTTTTTTCCTGAATATATTCAGGAAAAAACGCATACGCCCTTTTTGGCCAAGTGCATCATTGTGGACGTTCTGCCTCTTTTCCTATGCTTTCGATGCAATTCCAGTCTACCTCCTAAAATCGGTTTCCTGCAATTCTGCCCCGCTTTCAAGTCCTCTTGGCAGCCTTACTTCAGTATATTTTTGGACGATAGTTGTCATTTATAACTCTGCAGGTTTGTGAATTACAGTGCCCCTGAGCTCCTTTCTTCAACTCGTTTTCTTGTGAGCTGGCCGCAACACCGCAGGATGGCTTCAGGCCCTAATCTGGTTCCGGCACGGCACGCTGAGCCTTTGGTTATTTCCTCTTCCTGGTGGGAAATGAGAGTTAAATTTGCCCGTCCAGACACCTCCAGCTAGTCTCTCATTGGTTCTCGCTATTCCTGTTCATCTTCCGCAGAAATTGCAAACTGGGCCAAACAGGAGGTTAAAGGGACTGACTCTCCAAGTCGGGAGAGTGTTAGTAAAGCGTCTGGAATGTTGCACCCGAGTACCAGGGTACGAAAACTGAGACATATTTGAACACGTCTCCCGATCACATGGTTGATCATACTCTAGGTTCCACATGCATGTTTTAGCTGAAGGAAGAATACCTTAAACCTGGGTAGTTGAAACCCGTGGAATGGGTACCATGCAATATGACTTCAAAGGGTCTTCATTTGCTCACCGAACCTCTCCAATCCTATCACTGCTGCGTTTATGTCCCTGTACACATGCTTGATTCTCTTTCGGAGACATAGCAATCCATAGGTTTTAAGATACTTAAGAGTCAGGTACACTCTTAGGCGTTTAATATGCGGTGTTGAGTTCATTTCGTTGAGCAAGGAGTAGCTCTTGTCTATTCCATATTTGGCTTAAGGAACTTTATCTGTGCTCATTTCAATCTCTGGTTTTATGTAGCACCCCAACTCACCTTTCCCCTTAAACAAGCATAAGTTGGTTTTCTAAATTTGAGACCCTGTTCTGTTCTGTAATTCAGTTCCTGTGTAGCCAAGTTTACATTCCGTGTATTACTGATATCTTATGATGTTTCTTTTTCTGTGTGACTTATTTCAGTTAGAATCATCGTACCTGAATCCACTCATTGTGCTGCTACGGGCCTGATGACATAGATTTCACTGCTGAGTGATACTGCATTGTACGTAAGTACCACAAGTTCTTTATCCATTTTTCACTTTCTGTGATATTGAACTTGTACGGTAAACGAGGTTCTTGTAAACAGAGGCGTCCCAAACATTGGGGTGGCTGTATCTTTTTGATTTTAATTTCCCTAAGCTATAGGACCATAAGTGGAAGTGCCCTAGGCTCTGTTGCTTTGTTTTTTAGATGTTTCAGGAAACACCATACACTTCTCCCGAGTGTCTGTTGGCAATTTACATCCCGCCCATCAGCATAACAAGGCTCCCAGTTCTCCATGGCCTGTCCTGCCTTTCTGGATTTTACACTTTTTTCAGATGGCCCTTTTGACCGGGGGGAAGTGAGACTTCATTGTAGTGCAGATTTCCTTTGCAAGCTTGCTTGGTTGGCCAAAAAGGGCGTATGCGTTTTTTCCTGAATATATTCAGGAAGAAACGCATACGCCCTTTTTGGCCAAGTGCATCATTGTGGACGTTCTGCCTCTTTTCCTATGCTTTCAATGCAATTCCAGTCTACCTCCTGAAATCGGTTTCCTGCAATTCTGCCCCGCTTTCAAGTCCTCTTGGCAGCCTTACTTCAGTATATTTTTGGACGATAGTTGTCATTTATAACTCTGCAGGTTTGTGAATTACAGTGCCCCTGAGCTCCTTTCTTCAACTCGTTTTCTTGTGAGCTGGCCGCAACACCGCAGGATGGCTTCAGGCCCTAATCTGGTTCCGGCACGGCACGCTGAGCCTTTGGTTATTTCCTCTTCCTGGTGGGAAATGAGAGTTAAATTTGCCCGTCCAGACACCTCCAGCTAGTCTCTCATTGGTTCTCGCTATTCCTGTTCATCTTCCGCAGAAATTGCAAACTGGGCCAAACAGGAGGTTAAAGGGACTGACTCTCCAAGTCGGGAGAGTGTTAGTAAAGCGTCTGGAATGTTGCACCCGAGTACCAGGGTACGAAAACTGAGACATATTTGAACACGTCTCCCGATCACATGGTTGATCATACTCTAGGTTCCACATGCATGTTTTAGCTGAAGGAAGAATACCTTAAACCTGGGTAGTTGAAACCCGTGGAATGGGTACCATGCAATATGACTTCAAAGGGTCTTCATTTGCTCACCGAACCTCTCCAATCCTATCACTGCTGCGTTTATGTCCCTGTACACATGCTTGATTCTCTTTCGGAGACATAGCAATCCATAGGTTTTAAGATACTTAAGAGTCAGGTACACTCTTAGGCGTTTAATATGCGGTGTTGAGTCCATTTCGTTGAGCAAGGAGTAGCTCTTGTCTATTCCATATTTGGCTTAAGGAACTTTATCTGTGCTCATTTCAATCTCTGGTTTTATGCAGCACCCCAACTCACCTTTCCCCTTAAACAAGCATAAGTTGGTTTTCTAAATTTGAGACCCTGTTCTGTTCTGTAATTCAGTTCCTGTGTAGCCAAGTTTACATTCCGTGTATTACTGATATCTTATGATGTTTCTTTTTCTGTGTGACTTATTTCAGTTAGAATCATCGTACCTGAATCCACTCATTGTGCTGCTACGGGCCTGATGACATAGATTTCACTGCTGAGTGATACTGCATTGTACGTAAGTACCACAAGTTCTTTATCCATTTTTCACTTTCTGTGATATTGAACTTGTACGGTAAACGAGGTTCTTGTAAACAGAGGCGTCCCAAACATTGGGGTGGCTGTATCTTTTTGATTTTAATTTCCCTAAGCTATAGGACCATAAGTGGAAGTGCCCTAGGCTCTGTTGCTTTGTTTTTTAGATGTTTCAGGAAACACCATACACTTCTCCCGAGTGTCTGTTGGCAATTTACATCCCGCCCATCAGCATAACAAGGCTCCCAGTTCTCCATGGCCTGTCCTGCCTTTCTGGATTTTACACTTTTTTCAGATGGCCCTTTTGACCGGGGGGAAGTGAGACTTCATTGTAGTGCAGATTTCCTTTGCAAGCTTGCTTGGTTGGCCAAAAAGGGCGTATGCGTTTTTTCCTGAATATATTCAGGAAGAAACGCATACGCCCTTTTTGGCCAAGTGCATCATTGTGGACGTTCTGCCTCTTTTCCTATGCTTTCAATGCAATTCCAGTCTACCTCCTGAAATCGGTTTCCTGCAATTCTGCCCCGCTTTCAAGTCCTCTTGGCAGCCTTACTTCAGTATATTTTTGGACGATAGTTGTCATTTATAACTCTGCAGGTTTGTGAATTACAGTGCCCCTGAGCTCCTTTCTTCAACTCGTTTTCTTGTGAGCTGGCCGCAACACCGCAGGATGGCTTCAGGCCCTAATCTGGTTCCGGCACGGCACGCTGAGCCTTTGGTTATTTCCTCTTCCTGGTGGGAAATGAGAGTTAAATTTGCCCGTCCAGACACCTCCAGCTAGTCTCTCATTGGTTCTCGCTATTCCTGTTCATCTTCCGCAGAAATTGCAAACTGGGCCAAACAGGAGGTTAAAGGGACTGACTCTCCAAGTCGGGAGAGTGTTAGTAAAGCGTCTGGAATGTTGCACCCGAGTACCAGGGTACGAAAACTGAGACATATTTGAACACGTCTCCCGATCACATGGTTGATCATACTCTAGGTTCCACATGCATGTTTTAGCTGAAGGAAGAATACCTTAAACCTGGGTAGTTGAAACCCGTGGAATGGGTACCATGCAATATGACTTCAAAGGGTCTTCATTTGCTCACCGAACCTCTCCAATCCTATCACTGCTGCGTTTATGTCCCTGTACACATGCTTGATTCTCTTTCGGAGACATAGCAATCCATAGGTTTTAAGATACTTAAGAGTCAGGTACACTCTTAGGCGTTTAATATGCGGTGTTGAGTCCATTTCGTTGAGCAAGGAGTAGCTCTTGTCTATTCCATATTTGGCTTAAGGAACTTTATCTGTGCTCATTTCAATCTCTGGTTTTATGCAGCACCCCAACTCACCTTTCCCCTTAAGCAAGCATAAGTTGGTTTTCTAAATTTGAGTCCCTGTTCTGTTCTGTAATTCAGTTCCTGTGTAGCCAAGTTTACATTCCGTGTATTACTGATATCTTATGATGTTTCTTTTTCTGTGTGACTTATTTCAGTTAGAATCATCGTACCTGAATCCACTCATTGTGCTGCTACGGGCCTGATGACATAGATTTCACTGCTGAGTGATACTGCATTGTACGTAAGTACCACAAGTTGTTTATCCATTTTTCACTTTCTGTGATATTGAACTTGTACGGTAAACGAGGTTCTTGTAAACAGAGGCGTCCCAAACATTGGGGTGGCTGTATCTTTTTGATTTTAATTTCCCTAAGCTATAGGACCATAAGTGGAAGTGCCCTAGGCTCTGTTGCTTTGTTTTTTAGATGTTTCAGGAAACACCATACACTTCTCCCGAGTGTCTGTTGGCAATTTACATCCCGCCCATCAGCATAACAAGGCTCCCAGTTCTCCATGGCCTGTCCTGCCTTTCTGGATTTTACACTTTTTTCAGATGGCCCTTTTGACCGGGGGGAAGTGAGACTTCATTGTAGTGCAGATTTCCTTTGCAAGCTTGCTTGGTTGGCCAAAAAGGGCGTATGCGTTTTTTCCTGAATATATTCAGGAAAAAACGCATACGCCCTTTTTGGCCAAGTGCATCATTGTGGACGTTCTGCCTCTTTTCCTATGCTTTCGATGCAATTCCAGTCTACCTCCTGAAATCGGTTTCCTGCAATTCTGCCCCGCTTTCAAGTCCTCTTGGCAGCCTTACTTCAGTATATTTTTGGACGATAGTTGTCATTTATAACTCTGCAGGTTTGTGAATTACAGTGCCCCTGAGCTCCTTTCTTCAACTCGCTTTCTTGTGAGCTGGCCGCAACACCGCAGGATGGCTTCAGGCCCTAATCTGGTTCCGGCACGGCACGCTGAGCCTTTGGTTATTTCCTCTTCCTGGTGGGAAATGAGAGTTAAATTTGCCCGTCCAGACACCTCCAGCTAGTCTCTCATTGGTTCTCGCTATTCCTGTTCATCTTCCGCAGAAATTGCAAACTGGGCCAAACAGGAGGTTAAAGGGACTGACTCTCCAAGTCGGGAGAGTGTTAGTAAAGCGTCTGGAATGTTGCACCCGAGTACCAGGGTACGAAAACTGAGACATATTTGATCGCGTCTCCCGATCACATGGTTGATCATACTCTAGGTTCCACATGCATGTTTTAGCTGAAGGAAGAATACCTTAAACCTGGGTAGTTGAAACCCGTGGAATGGGTACCATGCAATATGACTTCAAAGGGTCTTCATTTGCTCACCGAACCTCTCCAATCCTATCACTGCTGCGTTTATGTCCCTGTACACATGCTTGATTCTCTTTCGGAGACATAGCAATCCATAGGTTTTAAGATACTTAAGAGTCAGGTACACTCTTAGGCGTTTAATATGCGGTGTTGAGTCCATTTCGTTGAGCAAGGAGTAGCTCTTGTCTATTCCATATTTGGCTTAAGGAACTTTATCTGTGCTCATTTCAATCTCTGGTTTTATGCAGCACCCCAACTCACCTTTCCCCTTAAACAAGCATAAGTTGGTTTTCTAAATTTGAGACCCTGTTCTGTTCTGTAATTCAGTTCCTGTGTAGCCAAGTTTACATTCCGTGTATTACTGATATCTTATGATGTTTCTTTTTCTGTGTGACTTATTTCAGTTAGAATCATCGTACCTGAATCCACTCATTGTGCTGCTACGGGCCTGATGACATAGATTTCACTGCTGAGTGATACTGCATTGTACGTAAGTACCACAAGTTGTTTATCCATTTTTCACTTTCTGTGATATTGAACTTGTACGGTAAACGAGGTTCTTGTAAACAGAGGCGTCCCAAACTTTGGGGTGGCTGTATCTTTTTGATTTTAATTTCCCTAAGCTATAGGACCATAAGTGGAAGTGCCCTAGGCTCTGTTGCTTTGTTTTTTAGATGTTTCAGGAAACACCATACACTTCTCCCGAGTGTCTGTTGGCAATTTACATCCCGCCCATCAGCATAACAAGGCTCCCAGTTCTCCATGGCCTGTCCTGCCTTTCTGGATTTTACACTTTTTTCAGATGGCCCTTTTGACCGGGGGGAAGTGAGACTTCATTGTAGTGCAGATTTCCTTTGCAAGCTTGCTTGGTTGGCCAAAAAGGGCGTATGCGTTTTTTCCTGAATATATTCAGGAAAAAACGCATACGCCCTTTTTGGCCAAGTGCATCATTGTGGACGTTCTGCCTCTTTTCCTATGCTTTCAATGCAATTCCAGTCTACCTCCTGAAATCGGTTTCCTGCAATTCTGCCCCGCTTTCAAGTCCTCTTGGCAGCCTTACTTCAGTATGTTTTTGGACGATAGTTGTCATTTATAACTCTGCAGGTTTGTGAATTACAGTGCCCCTGAGCTCCTTTCTTCAACTCGCTTTCTTGTGAGCTGGCCGCAACACCGCAGGATGGCTTCAGGCCCTAATCTGGTTCCGGCACGGCACGCTGAGCCTTTGGTTATTTCCTCTTCCTGGTGGGAAATGAGAGTTAAATTTGCCCGTCCAGACACCTCCAGCTAGTCTCTCATTGGTTCTCGCTATTCCTGTTCATCTTCCGCAGAAATTGCAAACTGGGCCAAACAGGAGGTTAAAGGGACTGACTCTCCAAGTCGGGAGAGTGTTAGTAAAGCGTCTGGAATGTTGCACCCGAGTACCAGGGTACGAAAACTGAGACATATTTGAACACGTCTCCCGATCACATGGTTGATCATACTCTAGGTTCCACATGCATGTTTTAGCTGAAGGAAGAATACCTTAAACCTGGGTAGTTGAAACCCGTGGAATGGGTACCATGCAATATGACTTCAAAGGGTCTTCATTTGCTCACCGAACCTCTCCAATCCTATCACTGCTGCGTTTATGTCCCTGTACACATGCTTGATTCTCTTTCGGAGACATAGCAATCCATAGGTTTTAAGATACTTAAGAGTCAGGTACACTCTTAGGCATTTAATATGCGGTGTTGAGTCCATTTCGTTGAGCAAGGAGTAGCTCTTGTCTATTCCATATTTGGCTTAAGGAACTTTATCTGTGCTCATTTCAATCTCTGGTTTTATGCAGCACCCCAACTCACCTTTCCCCTTAAACAAGCATAAGATGGTTTCCTAAATTTGAGACCCTGTTCTGTTCTGTAATTCAGTTCCTGTGTAGCCAAGTTTACATTCCGTGTATTACTGATATCTTATGATGTTTCTTTTTCTGTGTGACTTATTTCAGTTAGAATCATCGTACCTGAATCCACTCATTGTGCTGCTACGGGCCTGATGACATAGATTTCACTGCTGAGTGATACTGCATTGTACGTAAGTACCACAAGTTCTTTATCCATTTTTCACTTTCTGTGATATTGAACTTGTACGGTAAACGAGGTTCTTGTAAACAGAGGCGTCCCAAATTTTGGGGTGGCTGTATCTTTTTGATTTTAATTTCCCTAAGCTATAGGACCATAAGTGGAAGTGCCCTAGGCTCTGTTGCTTTGTTTTTTAGATGTTTCAGGAAACACCATACACTTCTCCCGAGTGTCTGTTGGCAATTTACATCCCGCCCATCAGTATAACAAGGCTCCCAGTTCTCCATGGCCTGTCCTGCCTTTCTGGATTTTACACTTTTTTCAGATGGCCCTTTTGACCGGGGGGAAGTGAGACTTCATTGTAGTGCAGATTTCCTTTGCAAGCTTGCTTGGTTGGCCAAAAAGGGCGTATGCGTTTTTTCCTGAATATATTCAGGAAAAAACGCATACGCCCTTTTTGGCCAAGTGCATCATTGTGGACGTTCTGCCTCTTTTCCTATGCTTTCAATGCAATTCCAGTCTACCTCCTGAAATCGGTTTCCTGCAATTCTGCCCCGCTTTCAAGTCCTCTTGGCAGCCTTACTTCAGTATATTTTTGGACGATAGTTGTCATTTATAACTCTGGCAGGTTTGTGAATTACAGTGCCCCTGAGCTCCTTTCTTCAACTCGCTTTCTGTGAGCTGGCCGCAACACCGCAGGATGGCTTCAGGCCCTAATCTGGTTCCGGCACGGCACGCTGAGCCTTTGGTTATTTCCTCTTCCTGGTGGGAAATGAGAGTTAAATTTGCCCGTCCAGACACCTCCAGCTAGTCTCTCATTGGTTCTCGCTATTCCTGTTCATCTTCCGCAGAAATTGCAAACTGGGCCAAACAGGAGGTTAAAGGGACTGACTCTCCAAGTCGGGAGAGTGTTAGTAAAGCGTCTGGAATGTTGCACCCGAGTACCAGGGTACGAAAACTGAGACATATTTGAACACGTCTCCCGATCACATGGTTGTTCATACTCTAGGTTCCACATGCATGTTTTAGCTGAAGGAAGAATACCTTAAACCTGGGTAGTTGAAACCCGTGGAATGGGTACCATGCAATATGACTTCAAAGGGTCTTCATTTGCTCACCGAACCTCTCCAATCCTATCACTGCTGCGTTTATGTCCCTGTACACATGCTTGATTCTCTTTCGGAGACATAGCAATCCATAGGTTTTAAGATACTTAAGAGTCAGGTACACTCTTAGGCGTTTAATATGCGGTGTTGAGTCCATTTCGTTGAGCAAGGAGTAGCTCTTGTCTATTCCATATTTGGCTTAAGGAACTTTATCTGTGCTCATTTCAATCTCTGGTTTTATGCAGCACCCCAACTCACCTTTCCCCTTAAACAAGCATAAGTTGGTTTTCTAAATTTGAGACCCTGTTCTGTTCTGTAATTCAGTTCCTGTGTAGCCAAGTTTACATTCCGTGTATTACTGATATCTTATGATGTTTCTTTTTCTGTGTGACTTATTTCAGTTAGAATCATCGTACCTGAATCCACTCATTGTGCTGCTATGGGCCTGATGACATAGATTTCACTGCTGAGTGATACTGCATTGTACGTAAGTACCACAAGTTCTTTATCCATTTTTCACTTTCTGTGATATTGAACTTGTACGGTAAACGAGGTTCTTGTAAACAGAGGCGTCCCAAACATTGGGGTGGCTGTATCTTTTTGATTTTAATTTCCCTAAGCTATAGGACCATAAGTGGAAGTGCCCTAGGCTCTGTTGCTTTGTTTTTTAGATGTTTCAGGAAACACCATACACTTCTCCCGAGTGTCTGTTGGCAATTTACATCCCGCCCATCAGCATAACAAGGCTCCCAGTTCTCCATGGCCTGTCCTGCCTTTCTGGATTTTACACTTTTTTCAGATGGCCCTTTTGACCGGGGGGAAGTGAGACTTCATTGTAGTGCAGATTTCCTTTGCAAGCTTGCTTGGTTGGCCAAAAAGGGCGTATGCGTTTTTTCCTGAATATATTCAGGAAAAAACGCATAAGCGCTTTTTGGCCAAGTGCATTCTTGTGGACCTTCTGCCTCTTTTCCTATGCTTTCAATGCAATTCCAGTCTACCTCCTGAAATCGGTTTCCTGCAATTCTGCCCCGCTTTCAACTCCTTTTGGCAGCCTTACTTCAGTATATTTTTGGACGATAGCTGTCATTTATAACTCTGCAGGTTTGTGAATTACAGTGCCCCTGAGCTCCTTTCTTCAACTCGCTTTCTTGTGAGCTGGCCGCAACACCGCAGGATGGCTTCAGGCCCTAATCTGGTTCCGGCACGGCACGCTGAGCCTTTGGTTATTTCCTCTTCCTGGTGGGAAATGAGAGTTAAATTTGCCCGTCCAGACACCTCCAGCTAGTCTCTCATTGGTTCTCGCTATTCCTGTTCATCTTCCGCAGAAATTGCAAACTGGGCCAAACAGGAGGTTAAAGGGACTGACTCTCCAAGTCGGGAGAGTGTTAGTAAAGCGTCTGGAATGTTGCACCCGAGTACCAGGGTACGAAAACTGAGACATATTTGAACACGTCCCCCGATCACATGGTTGATCATACTCTAGGTTCCACATGCATGTTTTAGCTGAAGGAAGAATACCTTAAACCTGGGTAGTTGAAACCCGTGGAAAGGGTACCATGCAATATGACTTCAAAGGGTCTTCATTTGCTCACCGAACCTCTCCAATCCTATCACTGCTGCGTTTATGCCCCTGTACACACGCTTGATTCTCTTTCAGACATAGCCATCCATACGTTTTAAGATTCTTACTAGTCAGGTATATTCTTAGGCGTTTAATATGGGGTGTTGAGTCCATTTCGTTGAGCAAGGAGTAGCTCTTGTCTATTCCATATTTGGCTTAAGGAACTTTATCTGTGCTCATTTCAATCTCTGGTTTTATGCAGCACCCCAACTCACCTTTACCCTTAAGCAAGCATAAGTTGGTTTTCTAAATTGGAGACCCTGTTCTGTTCTGTAATTCAGTTCCTGAGTAGCCAAGTTTACATTCCGTGTATTACTGATATCTTATGATGTTTCTTTTTCTGTGTGACTTATTTCAGTTAGAATCATCATACCTGAATCCACTCATTGTGCTGCTAAGGGCCTGATGACATAGATTTCATTGCTGAGTGATATTGCATTGTACGTAAGTACCACAACTTCTTTATCCATTTTTCACTTTCTGCGATATTGAACTTGTACCGTAAACGAGGTTCTTGTAAACAGAGCCGTCCCAAACTTTGGGGTGGCTGTGTCTTTTTAATTTTAATTTCCCTAATCTATAGGACCATAAGTGGAAGTGCCCTAGGCTCTGTTGCTTTGTTTTTTAGATGTTTCAGGAAACACCATACACTTCTCCAGAGTGGCTGTTGGCAATTTCCATCCCGCCCATCAGCATAAGAAGGCTCCCAGTTCTCCATGCCCTGTCGTGCCTTTATGGATTTTACACTTTTTTCAGATGGCCCTTTTGACCGGGGGGAAGTGAGACTTCATTGTAGTGCAGATTTCCTTTGCAAGCTTGCTTGGTTGGCCAAAAAGTGTGTATGCGTTTTTTCCTGAATATATTCAGGAAAAAACACATACGCCCTTTTTGGCCAAGTGCATCATTGTCGAGGTTCTGACTCTCTTCATATGTTTTCAATGCAATTCCTGTCTACCTCCTGAAATCGGTTTCCTGCACTTCTGCCTTGCTTTCAATGTCTCTTCATAGCCTTACCTCAATATATTTTTTGAAAATAGTTGGCCTTTATAACTCTGCAGGTTTTTGAATTGCGGTGGCCCTTAGCCCCACTTTTCAGCTCTTATTTTTGTGGTCTTGCCCCATAACCACAGGATTCCTTGAAGCCCTATTTTTCTTCTGGGGCACCTTGCTGTGCCTTTGGTTAATTCTTCTTACTGATGTGGCATTAGAGTGACATGTGCCCATTGAAACCGCTACAGCTTGTTTCTCACTGGTTCCCCCTATTCCCATTCATCCTCCACACTAACTGCAGACTGTGCGATACCAGAACTTAAAGGCATTGACTCCATGTGGGGATGTTGTTAGTAAAGCGGCTGGAATGTCGATCCGCAGCCCCAGGAGAGGAAAAATGAGGTGCGTTTTAGAAACCTTTCCCGATCATATGGTATACCAGTCGCTGGGTTTCCCAAGCATGGTTTAGCTGTAGGAAGATTCCCTTCAACCTGGAGTGTTGGGACCCTTGGACTGAGTAGCATGAAGTATTGCATTAAACTTTCGGCAGTTGCTCACCAAAGCTCACCAATCCTCTCAGCCCCAAGTGTCCAGCCTTATGTCTTATCCAGCTGTGGGTTTATATGTGGTCAATCCAGGTTGCAATCCAGGTTGCATCACAGCCCCTGAGCGAATTTTGTAAGAATTTTTCTCTCTTTCATTGTTTCAGCGTTTTCTTTTTAAAATTTATTTCTATAATGGGGTTTAGCTCATTTTCACTGCTGTGTTTGTGCCGCTCTGCACACACTTGATTCCCTTATGGAGATATATCAATACATGGGTTTTAAGATTCTTATTACTCAGATATATTTCTCTGCGGTGTATAGGGTGTGTTGAGGCCAGTTCATTGAGCAAGGTGTAGATCTTGTCTAATACCTATTTGGTTTATTGAACGGTATCTGTGCTAATTTCAAACTCTGGTTTTATGCATCACCCTACCTCTCCTTTCCCCTTAAGCTGACATAAGTGTGTTTTCTAAATGTGAGACACTGTTCTGTTCTGTAATTCATTTCTTGTGCAGCCATATTTACCCTCCCTCTATAAGTGATATCTTATGATATGTTTCTTTTTCTGTTTGACTTATTTCAAGTAGTATTATCGGACCTAAATCCACTCTTTATCCTTCTACTAGCCTTATTACATTGATTTCATGGTGAAGAGATATTCCATTGTACATAAGTACCACATCTTCTTTATCCATTGTTCTCTTTCCTGGGATATTTAAGGTGTACTGAAGTTGAGGTTCTTGTAAACAGAGTAGCCCTAAACTGTGGTGTGCTTGTGTCTTGTTGATTTTTAGACTTCCCTAGATATACTCCCATGATTGGAAGTGTCCTATGCTCTGTAGCTCTGTTTTTTAGATGATTTAGGAACCACCATACACTTCTCCAGAGTGGCTCTCGGCAGTTCACACACTGCCCATCAGCGTATAAAGGCTCCCTGTTCTCCATGGCCTGTCCTGCCTTTCTGGATTTTACACTTTTTTAGGATGGCCCTTTTGACCGGTGGGAAGTGAGACTTCTTTGTTGTGCACATTTGCATTGCTTACTTGCTTCGTTGCCCATAAAGTGCGTATGCGTTTTTTCCTGGATATAATCAGGAAAAAACGCATACGCCCTTTTGGGCCAACTGCATCATTGTCGAAATTCTGCCGCTTTTCATGTGCATTAAAGACGAGTCCAATCTATCTCTTGAAATCTGTTTCTTGCAATTCTGTCTTGCATTCAGATCCTCTTCTTTGCCTTACCTCAACATATTTTTGGACATTAGTTTTCATTTATAACTCTGCAGGTTTGTGAATTGCAGTGACCCTGAGCTCCATTTTTTAAGTTGCTCTTTTGTGAGCTGTCCTCAAACCCGCAGGATTGCTTCAGGCCCTATTTTGGCTCCGGCGAGGCAGGCTGAGCCTTTCTTTAATTCTTATTCTTAATGGGAAATTAGAGTGATATGTGCCCGTCCAAACCCCTACAACTATTCTCTCATTGGTTCCCCCTCTTCCCGTTCATCCTCCTCACAATTTGCAAAATGTGTGAAACAGAAGTTTAAATGTGCTGATTCTCCAAGTGGGGAGATTCTAAGTAACATGGCTGGAATGGTGAACAGGAGCACCAGGAGAGGATAAATGAGGTGCATTTTAGACACATCTCCCGATCACATGGTGTACAGTCCTCTGGGTTTTCCATGCATGTTTTAGCTGTAGGAAGATCCCTTGAACCTGCAGATTTGGGACCCATTGAATGGGTACCAGGTAGTATTACTTTAAAGGGTGTGCATTTCCTCACCCAACCTCACATTTCTCTTAGCGCAAACAGTTTCCAGCCTTATGTCTCATCCTGCTGTGGGTCTAGATGTGTTCAATCCATGTTGCATCACCGTCCCTGAGGAAAAGTTGTAAGAGGTTTTCTCTGTCTCTCTGTCGTTTATTTTTTTCAATTTATTACTATATTGGTTACAGCTGATTTTCAAAGCTCTGTTTCTTGCTGCTGTACATCCACTTGATTCACGTACAGAGAGTCATCAATAAATTCTTTTTCAGATTCTTACCAGTCGTATATATTCTTTTCCGGTGACTTGAGTGTGCTGAGTGCAGTTCTTTTAGCTACCGTGTAGGCCTTGTTGATTATCAGTTTGGTATTTGGAATGGTATCTTTGCTAATTTCAACCTCCTGGATGATGCCTCACCCCTCCCCACCTTTCCCGTTTAGCAGCCTTATGCGTGTTTTCTACATATTTGACTATGTTTTTGTTTTGTAATTTATTTCATGTGTAGCCATTTTGGATTCCACCTTTAAGTGATATCTTATGATATGTGTCTTTTTCTTTTTGAATTCTGTCACTTAGAATGATCATACGTAACTCCTCCGGAGTTGTTACAACTGGCCATATTTCATTGATTTCCAGGCTGAATAATATTCCACTCTACCTAAGTACCACATCTCTATCCATTTTTTCCCTCCAGAGACATTTAAGTTATATCCTAGTCGAGGATCTTTTAAACAGAGAGGGGGTAAACATTGGGGTGCCTGTGTCCTCTCGATTTTTGTTTTTCCCAAGATATACGCCCATGAGTGCAAGTGCCCTATGCTCTGTAGCTCATTTTTTAGATGCTTTAGTAAACACAATACACTTCTCCAGAATGGCCGTTGGCAATATACATTTCCACTATAAGTCTCACAGGGCTCCCTCTTCTCGTTGCCCTGTCCTGCATTTCTGTTGTTTACGCTTTATGAGGATGGCTCTTCTGACTGATGCGAAGTGATATCTTTTGTAGTATTGACTTCCAGTGCCCACCTGTTTGGTTGGCTAAAAATGTGTATGCCCTTTTCTTGAATATATACAGAAAAAAACGCATACACCCTTTTTGGCCAACTGCAATGTTGGCAATGTTGGCAATGTTCAGCTCCTTTTCTTGTGCTTAATGGCGAGTCCTTTCTACCTCCTCAAATCCCTTTCCTGCCATTCTCCCTTGCTTACAAGTCCTTTTCTCTGACTTTCCTCAAGACATTTTTCAGTGATGGATATTTTCAACTCTGCAGTTTTGTGAATTTTACTGCCCCTGAGTTCCATTGTTCAACTTGTGTTTATGGGAACTGGCCACAAAGCAGTGGGATTTCCTCAAGCCCTATACTGTTTCCATGGGCAACCCTAGCCTTTGGTCAATTCGTCTTCCTGATTGGAAATTAGAGTGACATGTGCCTGTCTGAACACCTAGGACTTGTCTCTCATTGTTCCTCATCCTTCCGCTTCATCCTCTGGACAAATTCCAAACTGTACGCAACAGGATGTTGACAGTGCTGACATCTCCAAGTGGGGAGACTGTTAGTAAAGACGCTGGAGGGGTGAACCCGAGCACCAGGAGATGAGGAGATGAGATGCCTTTTCCAAACTCTTCCCGATCAGACGGTATACCATCCTCTGGGTGTGACAGACATGTTTTAGCAGTAGGAAGAGTCCCATTCATGTAAGGAGAACACCAGGGCTTTTTCAAAATCAGTGTCTCCCCGAAACCCAAACTGGGGAAGTTTTTAAGCTACGGCTACACATATGTTCATTAAGGGCCTTGGGAAGTAGGCAGAGTCCAAACTTTAGATGATTGAAGTCTTCAGGGTCAGAAGCACTCACCACCAGCTTCCCTTAGGCTACAATTTAACTATCATTGATAGATGATGTCAATAAAAATATCTATTCTTTTTCAGATTATTTCCCCTTATAGGTTATTGCAAAATGTTGAGTGTAGTTCCCTGTGCTATACAGTAGTTCCTTGTTGATGATCTATTTTATACATAGCAGTGTGTATGTGTTAATTCCAAACTGTTAATTTATCCCTCCTCCCACCTTTCCCCTTTGGTAATAATAAATTATAAGATTTTATACTTCTCAGAAATGGGGGAGCTGAAAGAGAGGTATCATTTTCAATGGAAAAGCATTTAAAACAAGATTGAAGGTTTAACCAAGATTATTAGATGTACATCCTTGGAAAGAAATCACTTCGTTTCTCTAATATTGACCTGACAAATAAGACAAACCTTTTCACTGAACTTGCTTATAAAAAGTGATGGAAATATCAAATGGAAGTGTTAGAAACATCTTATTTTACCCGAGCCTTATACACTGTTCTATGTTAACTACAGTTTGGCTCACACATCTGTTCATTGAGGTTACAATAGTCTCAATTTCTGTTACTGATCCTCCAGAGTGGACCCCAACAAGTGTCCCCCTGCCCAGTGTCATTGGGGCCAACAGATCGAGACTGAGTTTGGTTCACAAGCAAAGGAAACTTTATATTTTGATCAGAGAATGGAGAGGTGAGAGCATGCACTACCCCGTGGGCTGTGGGCTGGGCTGCTGTGTAGAGATCCTGTCAGAGTCAGTGGGAGGGAGGGAGGCGGCAGAGCTCTCGAGGGCCGGGTTGGCTGTAGCTCAGGCTCTATATCGTGGAGTCTGCACTGGGCCCCAGGAGCTGAGGTGTCGACCCAGCCATTCTGCACTAGGAAATCTGGTCTGAAGTGCCGGGTGTGGAACCTCTGCATGCGGGACCCTAGGAGCACGTGAAATTAGACAAAGCACAAAGGATAAAAAAGGTTAGACTTGACTTTATTGCCCAGATTCTATTTTTATCTCCCAGGGATTTTTAATGGGCTTTGCTGGGGACAAACCCCTCCTCTGCCTTTTGTCCCGTTCCTCATTCTTGGAGTGCTGAGGGTGCAGACCCTTCTTCTGTAACTGCTGAGTGCTGAGTTGGGAGCCCTCATACCCTGGGGCGAGGGTCAGAGCTTCTCCCCAGCAGCCTCCCGGTGACGTTGATTGTCCCCAGGACCCCTGCCTCCCTGCTCGTCCACCTGAGCACCAGCATTGGAAGTGTTATAGATTCTAATGACCTTTAAGGGTCCAGGAAAGAGATGTGCAGAGACGCTGTGGGGGCCGGTTTCACCCCGCCCCACATTTGTTCGGCCACCTTAGGCTGACCGTTTCTGCCAGCCTAGATGCTCTGACCAGTAGTCTGCGCTTTCTTCAATTAGGCCCCTGAATTAACGTACAAACAGCACCAGGTGTCAGAGCCCTGCCCGCTCAACTCCCAGACAGTCCAGGGTCAGTGGTGATAAGGACCATGATGGCTACTGAGTCAACAGCCTTTTGAAGTAAACAGGAGTCCAGCCGGTCTTATTGGCCACCATCATCACGGTGTCTGTAGGCTTTTCTATGGTGACAGTGTGGTATACTGTTCCCCCGCCAAGATTATTAGCTCCCCTCTGGGTGCAGTAAGTCCTGCAAGCAGTAGTCTACTCTTTTGGGACACACTCTTGTTGTTTTATGAGAGAAACTCCAGGTCAAGTGATGTTCACACGAGTCGTCATGGTGCCCTGTTGCCCCCGGTTATCTCTCTGGATGTTGGAGTTGGAGGGCCTCCTCACTCGAGGTCGGTGTGCCCACGGAGCGAACCCTGCAACTTCAGGGCATGGTTGGTGGTTAGGATCACCACGTGGGGTCCTTTTCCCGTAGGAGGGAGGTGGCCTTTTGGGCTGCTGATTTCCAGGTTTTTAGATACCGCCAGTATCTTGGCCAGATGTGGCAGTGGGCCAAGCTCCTTAGTGACCGTAGTTTATCCTACCTGGATGGCATTCTTGCATTGTTCCATTTCAAGTGGTCCCAGTTTTTGCACTAATTCTCCAATGGCGATTCACCTTTCACCGGGAATGTAAAGGTCAAAGGGTTTAGCTAAATTAGGGAGTTCCAGGGCAAGGGTCTGAATTGACTGCTCTTTCCATTCTTGAAAGGCCACTTCTGGATTCTATTCAAAAGGATCATCATCTTTTCCTTTCAGTGTTTCATATAGAGGCCCAGCTAGTAGACTGTAGTTAGGGATCCAGAAGCAGCAAACCCTGGCCTCCCCAGGAACCCCTAAGCTGTCTTCTAGTTTTAGAAAGGGGTAAGGCTGAAAATGGTTTCTTCCCTTTCCTGGGATGGGCTTCTCTGACCTTGTGTGAGAATGAAGCCCAGGCAGGTCACCGCAGTCTGTGATATTTGAGCTTTTTCTTGGACAACTTCTATCCTTTATTGGCTTGGTAGTTCAGAGGCCTCCTTAGTAGGGCTGGCGATCAGAATGTCGTCTGCATATTGAAGGAGGGTTTCCTTTTCCAGAGGTAGAACTTTTAGGTCTTTAGCTAAGCTTTCCCCAAAGACGGTGTGGGAATTTTTGCACCCTTGGGGCCAGACGGCCCGGAAGTATTGTTTTAGTTGTATGTTGAGTCCTGCCACTCACAAGCCAAAATTTCTTGTGACTCTGGGACTAATGGAATACAAAAGAAGGCATCATTGAAGACTAATACAGAATACCATGTCCTGGTGGTTGGTAGAATGACCAGCAGGGTGTAGGAATTAGGAGCAACTGGAGGTATATCCTCGGTGGCTTCACTGACTGTCCTGACATCCTTTACCAGGTCCCCAGCAGCCCATGGGGCTCTCGTGGTCAGACCAATCGCAGAATATGGAGCTCACCTGGGCAGGTACCCCACCCCCACCCCAGCCCACGGGGCTCTTGTGATCAGGCCCCTCCCAGGATACAGAGCTACCCTTGCAGGTACCGTGGCAGGGCTGGGCACACAGGAACCGTGCACATAGCCCTCATTGCAGAGCACCCCCAGCTCACCTGTCGCTCAGAGCTGACACAGAGCACCTCAGAGCAGGACTTGAACTAACAAACAGCAGCTGCGACAGGTCTGTGACCCTGGGCATCACTCCGTGAGGCCTCCCTCCACCTGGTCTTCCAGAGACTTCCACTGCACCCGGGGCACCAGGCCTCTGTCTCCAACCACCACCCACCCCTCCTTTCCCTGACTCCTGGGTTCCTCTCATTAGGAGAGGGTTTTCTTGAAGTTGTCTCCCACTCATGGGCCAGATAAAATGATTAGAAAACAAGCCAAAGCTGCAGCCCCTTGTCTATCCTGACTCTCAGGAGCCCACACCTGTTCCTTGGACCTGGCCGGTTCAGCAAGTTCCATTTTCTGCAACTGTGAGCCCCTGAGGGGTGACGATTGGCTGACCTGGGCAGCCTTACCGTGCCGGCCAGCCCTCCCCAGGTGTGCCTGGGTTGAGATCAATATAAATACCACTCCAGGCAGCAAGAGCCCCTGCAGCCGTGCCTGACGCCATTTTCTCTGCCCTGTCAGCAGTCTCGGGGCTGGGCTGGTGGGAGGGAGTGAGAGGCCACGGCTTTGTGGGTGGCCCAGTGTGAGTGGGGCTCTGCTGGACTTTCTGCAGCAGTTGCCAGGCTGCCACCTGCTAAAGAAGAGGATGTGTCACCCATACCTGCTGCTGGAATTTCTCCCTGGGCAGAGGTGAGGAAGGAAAAAAGCAGTGGGGGCAGGGACAGGACGGGTATCTCAGGCAGGGAAATGGAAATCTTCCAGAAGAGCACCCAGGGCCAGGACCATCCTGGCTGGCCTGCAGGCACCAAGTCGGCCGGCATGCTGTCACTCGTGTGGCTCTATGGCCCTTCCTCTAGGCTTTCAAGTCCTTGTATATATTCAGGTGTTTTACCTGGGACGGGTGGGAATAGTTCAGCAGCAACTGGCCTGGGGCTCAGCTCACGTTTACTCACAGATGCCTCGGCACGGTGCCCCAGCTTTGCAATGAGGACGCTTGTTGCGTGGGGGCTGCTGGCTGAATGGGAGACGATTCCCCACCACTGACCAACTTCAGAATTGTTTACAACTGGAGCAAGTGCCCTGATACGGTTTTCCTCTGTGTAACTGGTGGGTTCTGTGTTTTTTTCTCTTTTTCGTTTTTGGTTCAAGGTAGATTTTATTCCTCTTTTTTGTATTTACAGATATAAGCATGGAAATAATTTATTCATATAAATACATGTATGTGCAGGGAATAATTGTTTTTTCTGTTTTATTTTTTAAATTTTATTTCTTTTTAATTTTGAATTTTATTTTATATTTTTATACAGCAGGTTCTTATTGGTTATCTATTTTATACATATAAATGTATACATGCCAATCCCAGTCTCTCAACTCCTCCCACCACCACCCCCCCAACAGCTTTCCCCCCTTGTTGTCCATACGTTTGTTGTCTACATCTGTTGCTCTATTTATGCCTTGCAAAATGGTTAATCTGTACAGTTTTTCTAGGTTCCACATATATGCATGAATATACCAGATTTGTTTTTCTCTTTCTGACTTACTTCACTCTGTATGACAGTCTCTAGATCCATCGACATCTCTACAAATGACCCAATTTCATTCCTTTTCATGGCTTAGTAATATTCCATTTTATATATGTACCACAGCTTTATGCATTCGTCTGTCTGTGGGCATTTAGGTTGCTTCCATTACCTCGATATTGTAAATAGTGATGCAATGAACATTGCGGTGAATGACTCTTTTTGATTTATGGTTTTGTCTGGGTATATGTCCAGTACTGGGATTGCTGTATCATATGGTAATTCTATTGTTAGTTTCTTAAGAAATTCCATATTGTTCTCCATAATGACTGTATCAATTTATATTCCCAACAATAGTGGAAGAGGGTTCCTTTTCTCCACACCCTTTCCAGCATTTTTTGTTTGTAGATTTTCTATGATGCCTATTCTACCAGGTGTGAGGTGATACCTCATTGTTGAATCCATTTCGTTGAGCAAGGGGTAGGTCTTGTCTATTACATATTTGGCTTATGGAACGGTATCTGTGCTAATTTCAAACTCTGCTTTTATGCAGCACCCCAACTCACCATCCCCCTTAAGCAAGCATAAGTTGGTTTTCTAAATTTGAGACCCTGTTCTGTTTTGTAATTCAGTTCATGTGTAGCCAAGTTCACATTCCATGTATTAGTGATACCTTATGATGTTTCTTTTTCTGTGTGACTTATTTCACTTAGAATCATCGTGCCTCAATCCACTCATTATGCTGGTACGGGCCTGGTGACATAGATTACATTGCTGAGTGGTATTCTGTTGTACATAAGTACCGCAACTTCTTTATCCATTATTTGCTCTCTGGGATATTTAACTTGTGCCGCAGAAGAGATTCCTGTAAAAAGAGCCGTCCCAAATATTGGGGTGGCTGTGTCTTTTTGATTTTAATTTCCCTAAGCTATAGGACCATAAGTGGAAGTGCCCTAGGCTCTGTTGCTTTGTTTTTTAGATGTTTCAGGAAACACCATACACTTCTACAGAGCGGCTGTTGGGAATTTACATCCCGCCCATCAGCATAACAAGGCTCCCAGTTCTCCGTGGCCTGTTCTGCCTTTCTGGATTTTACACTTTTTTCAGATGGCCCTTTTGACCGGGGGGGGGGGGAAGTGAGACTTCATTGTAGTGCAGATTTCCTTTGCAAGCTTGCTTGGTTGGCCAAAAAGGGCGTATGAGTTTTCTCCTGAATATATTCAGGAAAAAACACATACGCCCTTTTTGGCCAAGTGCATCATTGTCGACGTTCTTCCTCTTTTCCTGTGTTTTAAATGCAATCCAATTCCGATTCCTCCTGAAATCGGTTTCCTGCAATTCTGCCCCGCATTCAAGTCCTCTTGGCAGCCCTACTTCAGTATATTTTCGGACAATAGCTGTCATTTATAAATCTGCAGGTTTGTGAATTACAGTGCCCCTGAGCTCCTTTCTTCAACTCGCTTTCTTTTGAGCTGGCCACAACACCGCAGGATTGCTTCAGGCCCTAATCTTGTTCTGGCACGGCATGCTGAGCCTTTGGTTTATTCCTCTTCCCTGTGGGAAATGAGAGTTAAATTTGCCCGTCCAGACACCTCCAGCTAGTCTCTCATTGGTTCTCGCTATTCCTGTTCATCTTCCGCAGAAATTGCAAACTGGGCCAAACAGGAGGTTAAAGGGACTGACTCTCCAAGTTGGGAGAGTGTTAGTAAAGCGTCTGGAATGTTGCACCCGAGTACCAGGGAACGAAAAGTGAGACACATTTGAACACGTTTCTCGATCACACGGTGGATCATACTCTGGGTTCCACATGCATGTTTTAGCTGAAGGAAGAATCTCTTAAACCTGGAGAGTTGAGACCCATGGAATGGGTTCCATGCAATATGACTTCAAAGGGTCTGCATTTGCTCACCGAACCTCACCAATCTTATGAGCCCCAAGTGTCCAGCCTTATGTGTCACCCAGCTCTGGGTGTAGATATGGTAAATGCAGGTTGCATCAGAAGCCTTGAATGAATTACTTAAGTATTGCTCTCTATTTCACTGTCATTGTGTTTTGTTTAAGAAATTTATTTTTAATATGGGATTTAGCTGATTTTCACTGCTTTAATGCCGCTGTACACACTCTTGATTCTCTTACAGAGATATATAAATCCATTGCGTTTATGATTCTTACTAGGCAGGTATATTCCTAGGCGTTGAATATGGGGTGTTGAGTCCATTTCGTTGAGCAAGGAGTAGCTCTTGTCTATTCCATATTTGCCTTATAGAACGTTATCTGTGCTCATTTCAATCTCTGGTTTTATGCAGCACCCCAACTCACCTTTCCCCTTAAGCAAGCATAAGTTGGTTTTCTAAATTTGAGACCCTGTTCTGTTTTGGAATTCAGTTCCTGTGTAGCCAAGTTTACATTCCGTGTATTAGTGATATCTTATGATGTTTCTTCTTCTGTGTGACTTATTTCAGTTAGAATCATCGTACCTGAATCGACTCATTATGCTGCTACGGGACTGATGACATAGATTTCATTGCTGAGTGATACTGCATTGTACGTAAGTACCACAAGTTCTTTATCCATTTTTCACATTCTGTGATATTGAACTTGTACGGCAAACGAGGTTCTTGTAAACAGAGGCGTCCCAAACTTTGGGGTGGCTGTGTCTTTTTGATTTTAATTTCCCTAAGCTATAGGACCATAAGTGGAAGTGCCCTAGGCTCTGTTGCTTTGTTTTTTAGATGTTTCAGGAAACACCATACACTTCTCCCAAGTGGCTGTTGGCAATTTACATCCCGCCCATCAGCATAACAAGGCTCCCAGTTCTCCATGGCCTGTCCTGCCTTTCTGGATTTTACACTTTTTTCAGATGGCCCTTTTGACCGGGGGGAAGTGAGACTTCATTGTAGTGCAGATTTCCTTTGCAAGCTTGCTTGGTTGGCCAAAAAGGGCGTATGCGTTTTTTCCTGAATATATTCAGGAAAGAACGCATACGCCCTTTTTGGCCAAGTGCATCATTGTGGACGTTCTGCCTCTTTTCCTATGCTTTCAATGCAATTCCAGTCTACCTCCTGAAATCGGTTTCCTGCAATTCTGCCCCGCTTTCAAGTTCTCTTGGCAGCCTTACTTCAGTATATTTTTGGACGATAGCTGTCATTTATAACTCTGCAGGTTTGTGAATTACAGTGTCCCTGAGCTCCTTTCTTCAACTCGCTTTCTTGTGAGCTGGCCGCAACACCGCAGGATGACTTCAGGCCCTAATCTGGTTCCGGCACGGCACGCTGAGCCTTTGGTTATTTCCTCTTCCTGGTGGGAAATGAGAGTTAAATTTGCCCGTCCAGACACCTCCAGCTAGTCTCTCATTGGTTCTCCCTATTCCTGTACATGTTCCGCAGAAATAGGAAACTGGGCCAAACAGGAGGTTAAAGGCGCTGACTCTCCAAGTGGGGAGAGTGTTAGTAAAGCGTCTGGAATGTTGCACCCGAGTACCAGGGGAGGAAAACTGAGACATAATTGAACACGTCTCCCGTTCACGTGGTTGATCATACTCTGGGTTCCACATGCATGTTTTAGCTGAAGGAAGAATACCTTAAACCTGGAGAGTTGAGACCCGTGGAATGGGTACCAGACAATATGACTTCAAAGGGTCTTCATTTGCTCACCGAACCTCTCCAATCCTATCACTGCTGAGTTTATGCCCCTGTACACACGCTTGATTCTCTTTCGGAGACATAGCAATCCATAGGTTTTAAGATACTTACTAGTCAGGTACATTCTTAGGCGTTTAATATGCGGTGTTGAGTCCATTTCATTGAGCAAGGAGGAGCTCTTGTCTATTCCATATTTGGCTTAAAGAACTTTATCTGTGCTCATTTCAATCTCTGGTTTTATGCAGCACCCCAACTCACCTTTCCCCTTAAGCAAGCATAAGTTGGTTTTCTAAAGTTGAGACCCTGTTCTGTTCTGTAATTCAGTTCCTGTGTAGCCAAGTTTACATTCCGTGTATTACTGATATCTTATGATGTTTCTTTTCCTGTGTGACTTATTTCAGTTAGAATCATCATACCTGAATCCACTCATTGTGCTGCTAAGGGCCTGATGACATAGATTTCATTGCTGAGTGATACTGCTTTGTAAGTAAATACCACAACTTCTTTATCCATTTTTCAATTTCTGCGATGTTGAACTTGTACTGTAAACGAGGTTCTTGTAAACAGAGGCGTCCCAAACTTTGGGGTGGCTGTATCTTTTGGATTTTAATTTCCCTAAGCTATAGGACCATAAGTGGAAGTGCCCTAGGCTCTGTTGCTTTGTTTTTTAGATGTTTCAGTAAACACCATACACTCCTTCCGAGTGTCTGTTGGCAATGTACATCCCGCCCATCTGCATAACAAGGCTCCCAGTTCTCCATGGCCTGTCCTGCCTTTCTGGATTTTACACTTTTTTCAGATGGCCCTTTTGACCGGGGGGAAGTGAGACTTCATTGTAGTGCACATTTCCTTTGCAAGCTTGTTTGGTTAGCCAAAAAGGGCGTATGCGTTTTTTCCTGAATATATTCAGGATAAAACGCATACGCACTTTTTGGCCAAGTGCATCATTGTGGACGTTCTGCCTCTTTTCCTATGCTTGAAATGCAATTCCAGTCTACCTCCTGAAATCGGTTTCCTGCAATTCTGCCCCGCTTTCAACTCCTCTAGGCAGCCTTACTTCAGTATATTTTTGGACGATAGCTGTCATTTATAACTCTGCAGGTTTGTGAATTACAGTGCCCCTGAGCTCCTTTCTTCAACTCGCTTTCTTGTGAGCTGGCCGCAACACCGCAGGATTGCTTCAGGTCCTAATCTGGTTCTGGCACGGCACGCTGAGCCTTTGGTTAATTCCTCTTCCTGGTGGGAAATGAGAGTTAAATTTGCCTGTCCAGACACCTCCAGCTAGAGTCTCATTGGTTCTCCCTATTCCTGTACATGTTCCGCAGAAATAGCAAACTGGGCCAAACAGGAGGTTAAAGGCACTGACTCTCCAAGTGGGGAGAGTGTTAGTAAAGCGTCTGGAATGTTGCACCCGAGTACCAGGGTACGTAAAATGAGACATATCTGAACACGTCTCCCGATCACGTGGTTGATCATACTCTGGGTTCCACATAAATGTTTTAGCTGAAGGAAGAATACCTTAAACCTGGAGAGTTGAGACCCGTGGAATGGGTACCATGCAATATATCTTCAAAGGGTCTTCATTTGCTCACCGAACCTCTCCAATCCTATCACTGCTGCGTTTATGCCCCTGTACACACGCTTGATTCTCTTTTGGAGACATAGCAATCCATAGGTTTTAAGATACTTACTAGTCACGTACATTCTTAGGCGTTTAATATGGGGTGTTGAGTCCATTTCGTTGAGCAAGGAGTAGCTCTTGTCTGTTCCATATTTAGCTTAAGGAACTTTATCTGTGCTCATTTCAATCTCTGGTTTTATGCAGCACCCCAACTCACCTTTCCCCTTAAGCAAGAATAAGTTGGTTTTCTAAATTTGAGACCCTGTTCTGTTTTGTAATTCAGTTCCTCTGTAGCCAAGTTTACATTCCATGTATTAGTGATATTTTTTGATATTTCTTTTTCTGTGTGACTTATTTCAGTTAGAATCACCATACCCGAATCCACTCATTGTGCTGCTACGGGCCTGGTGACATTGATTTAATTGCTGAGTTTTATTGCCTTGTACATGAGTACCACAAATTCTTTCTCCATTTTTCACTTTCTGTGATATTGAACTTGTACGGTAAACGAGGTTCTTGTAAACAGAGGTGTCCCAAACTTTGGGGTGGCTGTGTCTTTTTGATTTTAATTTCCCTAAACTATTGGACCATAAGTGGAAGTGCCCTAGGCTCTGTTGCTTTGTTTTTTAGATGTTTCAGGAAACACCATACACTTCTCCCGAGTGTCTGTTGGCAATTTACATCCCGCCCATCAGCATAACAAGGCTCCCAGTTCTCCATGGCCTGTCCTGCCTTTCTGGATTTTACACTTTTTTCAGATGGCCCTTTTGACCGGGGGGAAGTGAGACTTCATTGTAGTGCAGATTTCCTTTGCAAGCTTGCTTGGTTGGCCAAAAAGGGCGTATGCGTTTTTTCCTGAATATATTCAGGAAAAAACGCATACGCCCTTTTTGGCCAAGTGCATCATTGTGGACGTTCTGCCTCTTTTCCTATGCTTTCAATGCAATTCCAGTCTACCTCCTGAAATCGGTTTCCTGCAATTCTGCCCCGCTTTCAAGTCCTCTTGGCAGCCTTACTTCAGTATATTTTTGGACGATAGCTGTCATTTATAACTCTGCAGGTTTGTGAATTACAGTGCCCCTGAGCTCCTATCTTCAACTCGCTTTCTTGTGAGCTGGCCGCAACACCGCAGGATGGCTTCAGGCCCTAATCTGGTTCCGGCACGGCACGCTGAGCCTTTGGTTAATTCCTCTTCCTGGTGGGAAATGAGAGTTAAATTTGCCCGTCCAGACACCTCCAGCTAGTCTCTCATTGGTTCTCGCTATTCCTGTTCATCTTCCGCAGAAATTGCAAACTGGGCCAAACAGGAGGTTAAAGGGACTGACTCTCCAAGTCGGGAGAGTGTTAGTAAAGCGTCTGGAATGTTGCACCCGAGTACCAGGGTACGAAAACTGAGACATATTTGAACACGTCTCCCGATCACATGGTTGATCATACTCTAGGTTCCACATGCATGTTTTAGCTGAAGGAAGAATACCTTAAACCTGGGTAGTTGAAACCCGTGGAATGGGTACCATGCAATATGACTTCAAAGGGTCTTCATTTGCTCACCAAACCTCTCCAATCCTATCACTGCTGCGTTTATGTCCCTGTACACATGCTTGATTCTCTTTCGGAGACATAGCAATCCATAGGTTTTAAGATACTTAAGAGTCAGGTACATTCTTAGGCGTTTAATATGCGGTGTTGAGTCCATTTCGTTGAGCAAGGAGTAGCTCTTGTCTATTCCATATTTGGGTTAAGGAACTTTATCTGTGCTCATTTCAATCTCTGGTTTTATGCAGCACCCCAACTCACCTTTACCCTTAAACAAGCATAAGTTGGTTTTCTACATTTGAGACCCTGTTCTGTTCTGTAATTCAGTTCCTGTGTAGCCAAGTTTACATTCCGTGTATTACTGATATCTTATGATGTTTCTTTTTCTGTGTGACTTATTTCAGTTAGAATCATCGTACCTGAATCCACTCATTGTGCTGCTACGGGCCTGATGACATAGATTTCACTGCTGAGTGATACTGCATTGGACGTAAGTACCACAAGTTCTTTATCCATTTTTCACTTTCTGTGATATTGAACTTGTACGGTAAACGAGGTTCTTGTAAACAGAGGCGTCCCAAACATTGGGGTGGCTGTATCTTTTTGATTTTAATTTCCCTAAGCTATAGGACCATAAGTGGAAGTGCCCTAGGCTCTGTTGCTTTGTTTTTTAGACGTTTCAGGAAACACCATACACTTCTCCCGAGTGTCTGTTGGCAATTTACATCCCGCCCATCAGCATAACAAGGCTCCCAGTTCTCCATGGCCTGTCCTGCCTTTCTGGATTTTACACTTTTTTCAGATGGCCCTTTTGACCGGGGGGAAGTGAGACTTCATTGTAGTGCAGATTTCCTTTGCAAGCTTGCTTGGTTGGCCAAAAAGGGCGTATGCGTTTTTTCCTGAATATATTCAGGAAAAAACGCATACGCCCTTTTTGGCCAAGTGCATCATTGTGGACGTTCTGCCTCTTTTCCTATGCTTTCAATGCAATTCCAGTCTACCTCCTGAAATCGGTTTCCTGCAATTCTGCCCCGCTTTCAAGTCCTCTTGGCAGCCTTACTTCAGTATATTTTTGGACGATAGTTGTCATTTATAACTCTGCAGGTTTGTGAATTACAGTGCCCCTGAGATCCTTTCTTCAACTCGCTTTCTTGTGAGCTGGCCGCAACACCGCAGGATGGCTTCAGGCCCTAATCTGGTTCCGGCACGGCACGCTGAGCCTTTGGTTATTTCCTCTTCCTGGTGGGAAATGAGAGTTAAATTTGCCCGTCCAGACACCTCCAGCTAGTCTCTCATTGGTTCTCGCTATTCCTGTTCATCTTCCGCAGAAATTGCAAACTGGGCCAAACAGGAGGTTAAAGGGACTGACTCTCCAAGTCGGGAGAGTGTTAGTAAAGCGTCTGGAATGTTGCACCCGAGTACCAGGGTACGAAAACTGAGACATATTTGAACACGTCTCCCGATCACATGGTTGATCATACTCTAGGTTCCACATGCATGTTTTAGCTGAAGGAACAATACCTTAAAACTGGGTAGTTGAAACCCGTGGAATGGGTACCATGCAATATGACTTCAAAGGGTCTTCATTTGCTCACCGAACCTCTCCAATCCTATCACTGCTGCGTTTATGTCCCTGTACACATGCTTGATTCTCTTTCGGAGACATAGCAATCCATAGGTTTTAAGATACTTAAGAGTCAGGTACATTCTTAGGCGTTTAATATGCGGTGTTGAGTCCATTTCGTTGAGCAAGGAGTAGCTCTTGTCTATTCCATATTTGGCTTAAGGAACTTTATCTGTGCTCATTTCAATCTCTGGTTTTATGCAGCACCCCAACTCACCTTTACCCTTAAACAAGCATAAGTTGGTTTTCTAAATTTGAGACCCTGTTCTGTTCTGTAATTCAGTTCCTGTGTAGCCAAGTTTACATTCCGTGTATTAGTGATATCTTATGATGTTTCTTTTTCTGTGTGACTTATTTCAGTTAGAATCATTGTACCTGAATCCACTCATTGTGCTGCTACGGGCCTGATGACATAGATTTCACTGCTGAGTGATACTGCATTATACGTAAGTACCACAAGTTCTTTATCCATTTTTCACTTTCTGTGATATTGAACTTGTACGGTAAACGAGGTTCTTGTAAACAGAGGCGTCCCAAACATTGGGGTGGCTGTATCTTTTTGATTTTAATTTCCCTAAGCTATAGGACCATAAGTGGAAGTGCCCTAGGCTCTGTTGCTTTGTTTTTTAGATGTTTCAGGAAACACCATACACTTCTCCCCAGTGTATGTTGGCAATGTACATCCCGCCCATCAGCATAACAAGGCTCCCAGTTCTCCATGGCCTGTCCTGCCTTTCTGGATTTTACACTTTTTTCAGATGGCCCTTTTGACCGGGGGGAAGTGAGACTTCATTGTAGTGCAGATTTCCTTTGCAAGCTTGCTTGGTTGGCCAAAAAGGGCGTATGCGTTTTTTCCTGAATATATTCAGGAAAAAACGCATACGCCCTTTTTGGCCAAGTGCATCATTGTGGACGTTCTGCCTCTTTTCCTATGCTTTCAATGCAATTCCAGTCTACCTCCTGAAATCGGTTTCCTGCAATTCTGCCCCGCTTTCAAGTCCTCTTGGCAGCCTTACTTCAGTATATTTTTGGACGATAGTTGTCATTTATAACTCTGCAGGTTTGTGAATTACAGTGCCCCTGAGCTCCTTTCTTCAACTCGCTTTCTTGTGAGCTGGCCGCAACACCGCAGGATGGCTTCAGGCCCTAATCTGGTTCCGGCACGGCACGCTGAGCCTTTGGTTATTTCCTCTTCCTGGTGGGAAATGAGAGTTAAATTTGCCCGTCCAGACACCTCCAGCTAGTCTCTCATTGGTTCTCGCTATTCCTGTTCATCTTCCGCAGAAATTGCAAACTGGGCCAAACAGGAGGTTAAAGGGACTGACTCTCCAAGTCGGGAGAGTGTTAGTAAAGCGTCTGGAATGTTGCACCCGAGTACCAGGGTACGAAAACTGAGACATATTTGAACACGTCTCCCGATCACATGGTTGATCATACTCTAGGTTCCACATGCATGTTTTAGCTAAAGGAAGAATACCTTAAACCTGGGTAGTTGAAACCCGTGGAATGGGTACCATGCAATATGACTTCAAAGGGTCTTCATTTGCTCACCGAACCTCTCCAATCCTATCACTGCTGCGTTTATGTCCCTGTACACATGCTTGATTCTCTTTCGGAGACACAGCAATCCATAGGTTTTAAGATACTTAAGAGTCAGGTACATTCTTAGGCGTTTAATATGGGGTGTTGAGTCCATTTCGTTGAGCAAGGAGTAGCTCTTGTCTATTCCATATTTGGCTTAAGGAACTTTATCTGTGCTCATTTCAATCTCTGGTTTTATGCAGCACCCCAACTCACCTTTACCCTTAAACAAGCATAAGTTGGTTTTCTAAATTTGAGACCCTGTTCTGTTCTGTAATTCAGTTCCTGTGTAGCCAAGTTTACATTCCGTGTATTACTGATATCTTATGATGTTTCTTTTTCTTTGTGACTTATTTCAGTTAGAATCATTGTACCTGAATCCACTCATTGTGCTGCTACGGGCCTGATGACATAGATTTCACTGCTGAGTGATACTGCATTGTACGTAAGTACCACAAGTTCTTTATCCATTTTTCACTTTCTGTGATATTGAACTTGTACGGTAAACGAGGTTCTTGTAAACAGAGGCGTCCCAAACATTGGGGTGGCTGTATCTTTTTGATTTTAATTTCCCTATGCTATAGGACCATAAGTGGAAGTGCCCTAGGCTCTGTTGCTTTGTTTTTTAGATGTTTCAGGAAACACCATACACTTCTCCCCAGTGTATGTTGGCAATGTACATCCCGCCCATCAGCATAACAAGGCTCCCAGTTCTCCATGGCCTGTCCTGCCTTTCTGGATTTTACACTTTTTTCAGATGGCCCTTTTGACCGGGGGGAAGTGAGACTTCATTGTAGTGCAGATTTCCTTTGCAAGCTTGCTTGGTTGGCCAAAAAGGGCGTATGCGTTTTTTCCTGAATATATTCAGGAAAAAACGCATACGCCCTTTTTGGCCAAGTGCATCATTGTGGACGTTCTGCCTCTTTTCCTATGCTTTCAATGCAATTCCAGTCTACCTCCTGAAATCGGTTTCCTGCAATTCTGCCCCGCTTTCAAGTCCTCTTGGCAGCCTTACTTCAGTATATTTTTGGACGATAGTTGTCATTTATAACTCTGCAGGTTTGTGAATTACAGTGTCCCTGAGCTCCTTTCTTCAACTCGCTTTCTTGTGAGCTGGCCGCAACACCGCAGGATGGCTTCAGGCCCTAATCTGGTTCCGGCACGGCACGCTGAGCCTTTGGTTATTTCCTCTTCCTGGTGGGAAATGAGAGTTAAATTTGCCCGTCCAGACACCTCCAGCTAGTCTCTCATTGGTTCTCGCTATTCCTGTTCATCTTCCGCAGAAATTGCAAACTGGGCCAAACAGGAGGTTAAAGGGACTGACTCACCAAGTCGGGAGAGTGTTAGTAAAGCGTCTGGAATGTTGTACCCGAGTACCAGGGTACGAAAACTGAGACATATTTGAACACGTCTCCCGATCACATGGTTGATCATACTCTAGGTTCCACATGCATGTTTTAGCTGAAGGAAGAATACCTTAAACCTGGGTAGTTGAAACCCGTGGAATGGGTACCATGCAATATGACTTCAAAGGGTCTTCATTTGCTCACCGAACCTCTCCAATCCTATCACTGCTGCGTTTATGTCCCTGTACACATGCTTGATTCTCTTTCGGAGACATAGCAATCCATAGGTTTTAAGATACTTAAGAGTCAGGTACATTCTTAGGCGTTTAATATGCGGTGTTGAGTCCATTTCGTTGAGCAAGGAGTAGCTCTTGTCTATTCCATATTTGGCTTAAGGAACTTTATCTGTGCTCATTTCAATCTCTGGTTTTATGCAGCACCGCAACTCACCTTTACCCTTAAACAAGCATAAGTTGGTTTTCTAAATTTGAGACCCTGTTCTGTTCTGTAATTCAGTTCCTGTGTAGCCAAGTTTACATTCCGTGTATTAGTGATATCTTATGATGTTTCTTTTTCTGTGTGACTTATTTCAGTTAGAATCATCGTACCTGAATCCACTCATTGTGCTGCTACGGGCCTGATGACATAGATTTCACTGCTGAGTGATACTGCATTGTACGTAAGTACCACAAGTTCTTTATCCATTTTTCACTTTCTGTGATATTGAACTTGTACGGTAAACGAGGGTCTTGTAAACAGAGGTGTCCCAAACTTTGGGGTGGCTGTGTCTTTTTGATTTTAATTTCCCTAAACTATTGGACCATAAGTGGAAGTGCCCTAGGCTCTGTTGCTTTGTTTTTTAGATGTTTCAGGAAACACCATACACTTCTCCCGAGTGTCTGTTGGCAATTTACATCCCGCCCATCAGCATAACAAGGCTCCCAGTTCTCCATGGCCTGTCCTGCCTTTCTGGATTTTACACTTTTTGCAGATGGCCCTTTTGACCGGGGGGAAGTGAGACTTCATTGTAGTGCAGATTTCCTTTGCAAGCTTGCTTGGTTGGCCAAAAAGGGCGTATGCGTTTTTTCCTGAATATATTCAGGAAAAAACGCATACGCCCTTTTTGGCCAAGTGCATCATTGTGGACGTTCTGCCTCTTTTCCTATGCTTTCAATGCAATTCCAGTCTACCTCCTGAAATCGGTTTCCTGCAATTCTGCCCCGCTTTCAAGTCCTCTTGGCAGCCTTACTTCAGTATATTTTTGGACGATAGCTGTCATTTATAACTCTGCAGGTTTGTGAATTACAGTGCCCCTGAGCTCCTATCTTCAACTCGCTTTCTTGTGAGCTGGCCGCAACAGCGCAGGATGGCTTCAGGCCCTAATCTGGTTCCGGCACGGCACGCTGAGCCTTTGGTTAATTCCTCTTCCTGGTGGGAAATGAGAGTTAAATTTGCCCGTCCAGACACCTCCAGCTAGTCTCTCATTGGTTCTCCCTATTCCTGTTCATCTTCCGCAGAAATTGCAAACTGGCCCAAACAGGTGGTTAAAGGCGCTGACACTCCAAGTGGGGAGAGTGTTAGTAAAGCGTCTGGAATGTTGCACCCGAGTACCAGGGGAGGAAAACTGAGACATATTTGAACACGTCTCCCGTTCACACGGTTGATCATACTCTGGGTTCCACATGCATGTTTTAGCTGAAGGAAGAATACCTTAAACCTGGGTAGTTGAAACCCGTGGAATGGGTACCATGCAATATGACTTCAAAGGGTCTTCATTTGCTCACCGAACCTCTCCAATCCTATCACTGCTGCGTTTATGCCCCTGTACACACGCTTGATTCTCTTTTGGAGACATAGCAATCCATAGGTTTTAAGATACTTACTAGTCAGGTACATTCTTAGGCGTTTAATATGGGGTGTTGAGTCCATTTCGTTGAGCAAGGAGTAGCTCTTGTCTATTCCATATTTGGCTTAAGGAACTTTATCTGTGCTCATTTCAATCTCTGGTTTTATGCAGCACCCCAACTCACCTTTCCCCTTAAGAAAGCATAAGTTGGTTTTCTAAATTTGAGACCCTGTTCTGTTTTGGAATTCAGTTCCTGTGTAGCCAAGTTTACATTCCGTGTATTAGTGATATCTTATGATGTTTCTTCTTCTGTGTGACTTATTTCAGTTAGAATCATGGTACCTGAATCCACTCATTGTGCTGCTAAGGGCCTGATGACATAGATTTCATTGCTGAGTGATATTGCTTTGTAAGTAAATACCACAACTTCTTTAACCATTTTTCACTTTCTGCGATGTTGAACTTGTACTGTAAACGAGGTTCTTGTAAACAGAGCCGTTCCAAACTTCGGGGTGGCTGTGTCTTTTTGATTTTAATTTCCCTAAGCTATAGGACCATAAGTGGAAGTGCCCTAGGCTCTGTTGCTTTGTTTTTTATATGTTTCAGGAAACACCATACACTTCTCCCCAGTGTCTGTTGGCAATTTACATCCCACCCATCAGCATAACAAGGCTCCCAGTTCTCCATGGCCTGTCCTGCCTTTCTGGATTTTACACTTTTTTCAGATGGCCCTTTTGACTGGGGGGAAGTGAGACTTCATTGTAGTACAGATTACCTTTGCAAGTTTGCTTGGTTGGCCAAAATGGCCGTATGCGTTTTTTCCTGAATATATTCAGGAAAAAACGCATACGCCCTTTTTGGCCAAGTGCATCATTGTGGACGTTCTGCCTCTTTTCCTATGCTTTCAATGCAATTCCAGTCTACCTCCTGAAATTGGTTTCCTGCAATTCTGCCCCGCTTTCAAGTCCTCTTGGCAGCCTTACTTCAGTATATTTTTGGACGATAGCTGTCATTTATAACTCTGCAGGTTTGTGAATTACAGTGCCCCTGAGCTCCATTCTTCAACTCGCTTTCTTGTGAGCTGGCCGCAACAGCGCAGGATGGCTTCAGGCCCTAATCTGGTTCCGGCACGGCACGCTGAGCCTTTGGTTAATTCCTCTTCCTGGTGGGAAATGAGAGTTAAATTTGCCCGTCCAGACACCTCCAGCTAGTCTCTCATTGGTTCTCGCTATTCCTGTTCATCTTCCGCAGAAATTGCAAACTGGGCCAAACAGGAGGTTAAAGGGACTGACTCTCCAAGTCGGGAGAGTGTTAGTAAAGCGTCTGGAATGTTGCACCCGAGTACCAGGGTACGAAAACTGAGACATATTTGAACACATCTCCCGATCACATGGTTGATCATACTCTAGGTTCCACATGCATGTTTTAGCTGAAGGAACAATACCTTAAAACTGGGTAGTTGAAACCCGTGGAATGGGTACCATGCAATATGACTTCAAAGGGTCTTCATTTGCTCACCGAACCTCTCCAATCCTATCACTGCTGCGTTTATGCCCCTGTACACACGCTTGATTCTCTTTTGGAGACATAGCAATCCATAGGATTTAAGATACTTACTAGTCAGGTACATTTTTAGGCGTTTATTATGCGGTGTTGAGTCCATTTCGTTGAGCAAGGAGTAGCTCTTGTCTATTCCGTATTTGGCTTAAGGAACTTTATCTGTGCTCATTTCAATCTCTGCTTTTATGCAGCACCCCAACTCACCTTTCCCCTTAAGCAAGCATAAGTTGGTTTTCTAAATTTGAGACCCTGTTCTGTTCTGTAATTCAGTTCCTGTGTAGCCCAGTTTACATTCCGTGTATTAGTGATATCTTATGATGTTTCTTTTTCTGTGTGACTTATTTCAGTTAGAATCATCGTACCTGAATCCACTCATTATGCTGCTACGGGCCTGATGACATAGATTTCATTGCTGAGTGATACTGCATTGTACATAAGTACCACAAGTTCTTTATCCATTTTTCACTTTCTGTGATATTGAACTTGTACGGTAAACGAGGTTCTTGTAAACAGAGGCGTCCCAAACTTTGGGGTGGCTGTGTCTTTTTGATTTTAATTTCCCTAAACTATTGGACCATAAGTGGAAGTGCCCTACGCTCTGTTGTTTTGTTTTTTAGATGTTTCAGGAAACACCATACACTTCTCCCGAGTGTCTGTTGGCAATTTACATCCCGCCCATCAGCATAACAAGGCTCCCAGTTCTCCATGGCCTGTCCTGCCTTTCTGGATTTTACACTTTTTTCAGATGGCCCTTTTGACCGGGGGGAAGTGAGACTTCATTGTAGTGCAGATTTCCTTTGCAAGCTTGCTTGGTTGGCCAAAAAGGGCGTATGCGTTTTTTCCTGAATATATTCAGGAAAAAACGCATACGCCCTTTTTGGCCAAGTGCATCATTGTGGACGTTCTGCCTCTTTTCCTATGCTTTCAATGCAATTCCAGTCTACCTCCTGAAATCGGTTTCCTGCAATTCTGCCCCGCTTTCAAGTCCTCTTGGCAGCCTTACTTCAGTATATTTTTGGACGATAGCTGTCATTTATAACTCTGCAGGTTTGTGAATTACAGTGCCCCTGAGCTCCTTTCTTCAACTCGCTTTCTTGTGAGCTGGCCGCAACACCGCAGGATGGCTTCAGGCCCTAATCTGGTTCCGGCACGGCATGCTGAGCCTTTGGTTAATTCCTCTTCCTGGTGGGAAATGAGAGTTAAATTTGCCCGTCCAGACACCTCCAGCTAGTCTCTCATTGGTTCTCCCTATTCCTGTTCATCTTCCGCAGAAATTGCAAACTGGCCCAAACAGGTGGTTAAAGGCGCTGACACTCCAAGTGGGGAGAGTGTTAGTAAAGCGTCTGGAATGTTGCACCCGAGTACCAGGGGAGGAAAACTGAGACATATTTGAACACGTCTCCCGTTCATACGGTTGATCATACTCTGGGTTCCACATGCATGTTTTAGCTGAAGGAAGAATACCTTAAACCTGGGTAGTTGAAACCCGTGGAATGGGTACCATGCAATATGACTTCAAAGGGTCTTCATTTGCTCACCGAACCTCTCCAATCCTATCACTGCTGCGTTTATGCCCCTGTACACACGCTTGATTCTCTTTTGGAGACATAGCAATCCATAGGTTTTAAGATACTTACTAGTCAGGTACATTCTTAGGCGTTTAATATGGGGTGTTGAGTCCATTTCGTTGAGCAAGGAGTAGCTCTTGTCTATTCCATATTTGGCTTAAGGAACTTTATCTGTGCTCATTTCAATCTCTGGTTTTATGCAGCACCCCAACTCACCTTTCCCCTTAAGCAAGCATAAGTTGGTTTTCTAAATTTGAGACCCTGTTCTGTATTGGAATTCAGTTCCTGTGTAGCCAAGTTTACATTCCGTGTATTACTGATATCTTATGATGTTTCTTTTTCTGTGTGACTTATTTCAGTTAGAATCATCATACCTGAATCCACTCATTGTGCTGCTAAGGGCCTGATGACATAGATTTCATTGCTGAGTGATATTGCTTTGTAAGTAAATACCACAACTTCTTTAACCATTTTTCACTTTCTGCGATGTTGAACTCGTACTGTAAACGAGGTTCTTGTAAACAGAGCCGTTCCAAACTTTGGGGTGGCTGTGTCTTTTTGATTTTAATTTCCCTAAGCTATAGGACCATAAGTGGAAGTGCCCTAGGCTCTGTTGCTTTGTTTTTTAGATGTTTCAGGAAACACCATACACTTCTCCCGAGTGTCTGTTGGCAATTTACATCTCACCCATCAGCATAACAAGGCTCCCAGTTCTCCATTGCCTGTCCTGCCTTTCTGGATTTTACACTTTTTTCAGATGGCCCTTTTGACCGGGGGGAAGTGAGACTTCATTGTAGTACAGATTTCCTTTGCAAGTTTGCTTGGTTGGCCAAAATGGCCGTATGCGTTTTTTCCTGAATATATTCAGGAAAAAACGCATACGCCCTTTTTGGCCAAGTGCATCATTGTGCACGTTCTGCCTCTTTTCCTATGCTTTCAATGCAATTCGAGTCTACCTCCTGAAATCGGTTTCCTGCAATTCTGCCCCGCTTTCAAGTCCTCTTGGCAGCCTTACTTCAGTATATTTTTGGACGATAGCTGTCATTTATAACTCTGCAGGTTTGTGAATTACAGTGCCCCTGAGCTCCATTCTTCAACTCGCTTTCTTGTGAGCTGGCCGCAACAGCACAGGATGGCTTCAGGCCCTAATCTGGTTCCGGCACGGCACGCTGAGCCTTTGGTTAACTCCTCTTCCTGGTGGGAAATGAGAGTTAAATTTGCCCGTCCAGACACCTCCAGCTAGTCTCTCATTGGTTCTCGCTATTCCTGTTCATCTTCCGCAGAAATTGCAAACTGGTCCAAACAGGAGGTTAAAGGCACTGACTCTCCAAGTGGGGAGAGTGTTAGTAAAGCGTCTGGAATGTTGCACCCGAGTACCAGGGTACGAAAACTGAGACATATTTGAACACGTCTCCCGATCACATGGTTGATCATACTCTAGGTTCCACATGCATGTTTTAGCTGAAGGAAGAATACCTTAAACCTGGGTAGTTGAAACCCGTGGAATGGGTACCATGCAATATGACTTCAAAGGGTCTTCATTTGCTCACCGAACCTCTCCAATCCTATCACTGCTGCGTTTATGCCCCTGTACACACGCTTGATTCTCTTTTGGAGACATAGCAATCCATAGGATTTAAGATACTTACTAGTCAGGTACATTCTTAGGCGTTTATTATGCGGTGTTGAGTCCATTTCGTTGAGCAAGGAGTAGCTCTTGTCTATTCCGTATTTGGCTTAAGGAACTTTATCTGTGCTCATTTCAATCTCTGCTTTAATGCAGCACCCCAACTCACCTTTCCCCTTAAGCAAGCATAAGTTGGTTTTCTAAATTTGAGACCCTGTTCTGTTCTGTAATTCAGTTCCAGTGTAGCCCAGTTTACATTCCGTGTATTAGTGATATCTTATGATGTTTCTTTTTCTGTGTGACTTATTTCAGTTAGAATCATCGTACCTGAATCCACTCATTATGCTGCTACGGGCCTGATGACATAGATTTCATTGCTGAGTGATACTGCATTGTACATAAGTACCACAAGTTCTTTATCCATTTTTCACTTTCTGTGATATTGAACTTGTACGGTAAACGAGGGTCTTGTAAACAGAGGTGTCCCAAACTTTGGGGTGGCTGTGTCTTTTTGATTTTAATTTCCCTAAACTATTGGACCATAAGTGGAAGTGCCCTAGGCTCTGTTGCTTTGTTTTTTAGATGTTTCAGGAAACACCATACACTTCTCCCGAGTGTCTGTTGGCAATTTACATCCCGCCCATCAGCATAACAAGGCTCCCAGTTTTCCATGGCCTGTCCTGCCTTTCTGGATTTTACACTTTTTGCAGATGGCCCTTTTGACCGGGGGGAAGTGAGACTTCATTGTAGTGCAGATTTCCTTTGCAAGCTTGCTTGGTTGGCCAAAAAGGGCGTATGCGTTTTTTCCTGAATATATTCAGGAAAAAACGCATACGCCCTTTTTGGCCAAGTGCATCATTGTGGACGTTCTGCCTCTTTTCCTATGCTTTCAATGCAATTCCAGTCTACCTCCTGAAATCGGTTTCCTGCAATTCTGCCCCGCTTTCAAGTCCTCTTGGCAGCCTTACTTCAGTATATTTTTGGACGATAGCTGTCATTTATAACTCTGCAGGTTTGTGAATTACAGTGCCCCTGAGCTCCTATCTTCAACTCGCTTTCTTGTGAGCTGGCCGCAACACCGCAGGATGGCTTCAGGCCCTAATCTGGTTCCGGCACGGCACGCTGAGCCTTTGGTTAATTCCTCTTCCTGGTGGGAAATGAGAGTTAAATTTGCCCGTCCAGACACCTCCAGCTAGTCTCTCATTGGTTCTCCCTATTCCTGTTCATCTTCCGCAGAAATTGCAAACTGGCCCAAACAGGTGGTTAAAGGCGCTGACACTCCAAGTGGGGAGAGTGTTAGTAAAGCGTCTGGAATGTTGCACCCGAGTACCAGGGGAGGAAAACTGAGACATATTTGAACACGTCTCCCGTTCACACGGTTGATCATACTCTGGGTTCCACATGCATGTTTTAGCTGAAGGAAGAATACCTTAAACCTGGGTAGTTGAAACCCGTGGAATGGGTACCATGCAATATGACTTCAAAGGGTCTTCATTTGCTCACCGAACCTCTCCAATCCTATCACTGCTGCGTTTATGCCCCTGTACACACGCTTGATTCTCTTTTGGAGACATAGCAATCCATAGGTTTTAAGATACTTACTAGTCAGGTACATTCTTAGGCGTTTAATATGGGGTGTTGAGTCCATTTCGTTGAGCAAGGAGTAGCTCTTGTCTATTCCATATTTGGCTTAAGGAACTTTATCTGTGCTCATTTCAATCTCTGGTTTTATGCAGCACCCCAACTCACCTTTCCCCTTAAGCAAGCATAAGTTGGTTTTCTAAATTTGAGACCCTGTTCTGTATTGGAATTCAGTTCCTGTGTAGCCAAGTTTACATTCCGTGTATTACTGATATCTTATGATGTTTCTTTTTCTGTGTGACTTATTTCAGTTAGAATCATCATACCTGAATCCACTCATTGTGCTGCTAAGGGCCTGATGACATAGATTTCATTGCTGAGTGATATTGCTTTGTAAGTAAATACCACAACTTCTTTAACCATTTTTCAATTTCTGCGATGTTGAACTTGTACTGTAAACGAGGTTCTTGTAAACAGAGCCGTTCCAAACTTCGGGGTGGCTGTGTCTTTTTGATTTTAATTTCCCTAAGCTATAGGACCATAAGTGGAAGTGCCCTAGGCTCTGTTGCTTTGTTTTTTAGATGTTTCAGGAAACACCATACACTTCTCCCGAGTGTCTGTTGGCAATTTACATCCCACCCATCAGCATAACAAAGCTCCCAGTTCTCCATGGCCTGTCCTGCCTTTCTGGATTTTACACTTTTTTCAGATGGCCCTTTTGACCGGGGGGAAGTGAGACTTCATTGTAGTACAGATTTCCTTTGCAAGTTTGCTTGGTTGGCCAAAATGGGCGTATGCGTTTTTTCCTGAATATATTCAGGAAAAAACGCATACGCCCTTTTTGGCCAAGTGCATCATTGTGGACGTTCTGCCTCTTTTCCTATGCTTTCAATGCAATTCCAGTCTACCTCCTGAAATCGGTTTCCTGCAATTCTGCCCCGCTTTCAAGTCCTCTTGGCAGCCTTACTTCAGTATATTTTTGGACGATAGCTGTCATTTATAACTCTGCAGGTTTGAGAATTACAGTGCCCCTGAGCTCCATTCTTCAACTCGCTTTCTTGTGAGCTGGCCGCAACAGCGCAGGATGGCTTCAGGCCCTAATCTGGTTCCGGCACGGCACGCTGAGCCTTTGGTTAATTCCTCTTCCTGGTGGGAAATGAGAGTTAAATTTGCCCGTCCAGACACCTCCAGCTAGTCTCTCATTGGTTCTCGCTATTCCTGTTCATCTTCCGCAGAAATTGCAAACTGGGCCAAACAGGAGGTTAAAGGGACTGACTCTCCAAGTCGGGAGAGTGTTAGTAAAGCGTCTGGAATGTTGCACCCGAGTACCAGGGTACGAAAACTGAGACATATTTGAACACGTCTCCCGATCACATGGTTGATCATACTCTAGGTTCCACATGCATGTTTTAGCTGAAGGAACAATACCTTAAAACTGGGTAGTTGAAACCCGTGGAATGGGTACCATGCAATATGACTTCAAAGGGTCTTCATTTGCTCACCGAACCTCTCCAATCCTATCACTGCTGCGTTTATGCCCCTGTACACACGCTTGATTCTCTTTTGGAGACATAGCAATCCATAGGTTTTAAGATACTTACTAGTCAGGTACATTCTTAGGCGTTTAATATGGGGTGTTGAGTCCATTTCGTTGAGCAAGGAGTAGCTCTTGTCTATTCCATATTTGGCTTAAGGAACTTTATCTGTGCTCATTTCAATCTCTGGTTTTATGCAGCACCCCAACTCACCTTTCCCCTTAAGCAAGCATAAGTTGGTTTTCTAAATTTGAGACCCTGTTCTGTATTGGAATTCAGTTCCTGTGTAGCCAAGTTTACATTCCGTGTATTACTGATATCTTATGATGTTTCTTTTTCTGTGTGACTTATTTCAGTTAGAATCATCATACCTGAATCCACTCATTGTGCTGCTAAGGGCCTGATGACATAGATTTCATTGCTGAGTGATATTGCTTTGTAAGTAAATACCACAATTTCTTTAACCATTTTTCACTTTCTGCGATGTTGAACTTGTACTGTAAACGAGGTTCTTGTAAACAGAGCCGTTCCAAACTTCGGGGTGGCTGTGTCTTTTTGATTTTAATTTCCCTAAGCTATAGGACCATAAGTGGAAGTGCCCTAGGCTCTGTTGCTTTGTTTTTTAGATGTTTCAGGAAACACCATACACTTCTCCCGAGTGTCTGTTGGCAATTTACATCCCACCCATCAGCATAACAAGGCTCCCAGTTCTCCATTGCCTGTCCTGCCTTTCTGGATTTTACACTTTTTTCAGATGGCCCTTTTGACCAGGGGGAAGTGAGACATCATTGTAGTACAGATTTCCTTTGCAAGTTTGCTTGGTTGGCCAAAATGGCCGTATGCGTTTTTTCCTGAATATATTCAGGAAAAAACGCATACGCCCTTTTTGGCCAAGTGCATCATTGTGCACGTTCTGCCTCTTTTCCTATGCTTTCAATGCAATTCCAGTCTACCTCCTGAAATCGGTTTCCTGCAATTCTGCCCCGCTTTCAAGTCCTCTTGGCAGCCTTACTTCAGTATATTTTTGGACGATAGCTGTCATTTATAACTCTGCAGGTTTGTGAATTACAGTGCCCCTGAGCTCCATTCTTCAACTCGCTTTCTTGTGATCTGGCCGCAACAGCACAGGATGCCTTCAGGCCCTAATCTGGTTCCGGCACGACACGCTGAGCCTTTGGTTAACACCTCTTCCTGGTGGGAAATGAGAGTTAAATTTGCCCGTCCAGACACCTCCAGCTAGTCTCTCATTGGTTCTCGCTATTCCTGTTCATCTTCCGCAGAAATTGCAAACTGGGCCAAACAGGAGGTTAAAGGCACTGACTCTCCATGTGGGGAGAGTGTTAGTAAAGCGTCTGGAATGTTGCACCCGAGTACCAGGGTACGAAAACTGAGACATATTTGAACACGTCTCCCGATCACATGGTTGATCATACTCTAGGTTCCACATGCATGTTTTAGCTGAAGGAAGAATACCTTAAACCTGGGTAGTTGAAACCCGTGGAATGGGTACCATGCAATATGACTTCAAAGGGTCTTCATTTGCTCACCGAACCTCTCCAATCCTATCACTGCTGCGTTTATGCCCCTGTACACACGCTTGATTCTCTTTTGGAGACATAGCAATCCATAGGATTTAAGATACTTACTAGTCAGGTACATTCTTAGGCGTTTATTATGCGGTGTTGAGTCCATTTCGTTGAGCAAGGAGTAGCTCTTGTCTATTCCGTATTTGGCTTAAGGAACTTTATCTGTGCTCATTTCAATCTCTGCTTTTATGCAGCACCCCAACTCACCTTTCCCCTTAAGCAAGCATAAGTTGGTTTTCTAAATTTGAGACCCTGTTCTGTTCTGTAATTCAGTTCCAGTGTAGCCCAGTTTACATTCCGTGTATTAGTGATATCTTATGATGTTTCTTTTTCTGTGTGACTTATTTCAGTTAGAATCATCGTACCTGAATCCACTCATTATGCTGCTACGGGCCTGATGACATAGATTTCATTGCTGAGTGATACTGCATTGTACATAAGTACCACAAGTTCTTTATCCATTTTTCACTTTCTGTGATATTGAACTTGTACGGTAAACGAGGTTCTTGTAAACAGAGGTGTCCCAAACTTTGGGGTGGCTGTGTCTTTTTGATTTTAATTTCCCTAAACTAGTGGACCATAAGTGGAAGTGCCCTAGGCTCTGTTGCTTTGTTTTTTAGATTTTTCAGGAAACACCATACACTTCTCCCGAGTGTCTGTTGGCAATTTACATCCCGCCCATCAGCATAACAAGGCTCCCAGTTCTCCATGGCCTGTCCTGCCTTTCTGGATTTTACACTTTTTGCAGATGGCCCTTTTGACCGGGGGGAAGTGAGACTTCATTGTAGTGCAGATTTCCTTTGCAAGCTTGCTTGGTTGGCCAAAAAGGGCGTATGCGTTTTTTCCTGAATATATTCAGGAAAAAACGCATACGCCCTTTTTGGCCAAGTGCATCATTGTGGACGTTCTGCCTCTTTTCCTATGCTTTCAATGCAATTCCAGTCTACCTCCTGAAATCGGTTTCCTGCAATTCTGCCCCGCTTTCAAGTCCTCTTGGCAGCCTTACTTCAGTATATTTTTGGACGATAGCTGTCATTTATAACTCTGCAGGTTTGTGAATTACAGTGCCCCTGAGCTCCTATCTTCAACTCGCTTTCTTGTGAGCTGGCCGCAACACCGCAGGATGGCTTCAGGCCCTAATCTGGTTCCGGCACGGCACGCTGAGCCTTTGGTTATTTCCTCTTCCTGGTGGGAAATGAGAGTTAAATTTGCCCGTCCAGACACCTCCAGCTAGTCTCTCATTGGTTCTCCCTATTCCTGTACATGTTCCGCAGAAATAGGAAACTGGGCCAAACAGGAGGTTAAAGGCGCTGACTCTCCAAGTGGGGAGAGTGTTAGTAAAGCGTCTGGAATGTTGCACCCGAGTACCAGGGGAGGAAAACTGAGACATAATTGAACACGTCTCCCGTTCACGTGGTTGATCATACTCTGGGTTCCACATGCATGTTTTAGCTGAAGGAAGAATACCTTAAACCTGGAGAGTTGAGACCCGTGGAATGGGTACCAGACAATATGACTTCAAAGGGTCTTCATTTGCTCACCGAACCTCTCCAATCCTATCACTGCTGAGTTTATGCCCCTGTACACACGCTTGATTCTCTTTCGGAGACATAGCAATCCATAGGTTTTAAGATACTTACTAGTCAGGTACATTCTTAGGCGTTTAATATGCGGTGTTGAGTCCATTTCATTGAGCAAGGAGGAGCTCTTGTCTATTCCATATTTGGCTTAAAGAACTTTATCTGTGCTCATTTCAATCTCTGGTTTTATGCAGCACCCCAACTCACCTTTCCCCTTAAGCAAGCATAAGTTGGTTTTCTAAAGTTGAGACCCTGTTCTGTTCTGTAATTCAGTTCCTGTGTAGCCAAGTTTACATTCCGTGTATTACTGATATCTTATGATGTTTCTTTTCCTGTGTGACTTATTTCAGTTAGAATCATCATACCTGAATCCACTCATTGTGCTGCTAAGGGCCTGATGACATAGATTTCATTGCTGAGTGATACTGCTTTGTAAGTAAATACCACAACTTCTTTATCCATTTTTCAATTTCTGCGATGTTGAACTTGTACTGTAAACGAGGTTCTTGTAAACAGAGGCGTCCCAAACTTTGGGGTGGCTGTATCTTTTGGATTTTAATTTCCCTAAGCTATAGGACCATAAGTGGAAGTGCCCTAGGCTCTGTTGCTTTGTTTTTTAGATGTTTCAGGAAACACCATACACTCCTTCCGAGTGTCTGTTGGCAATGTACATCCCGCCCATCTGCATAACAAGGCTCCCAGTTCTCCATGGCCTGTCCTGCCTTTCTGGATTTTACACTTTTTTCAGATGGCCCTTTTGACCGGGGGGAAGTGAGACTTCATTGTAGTGCAGATTTCCTTTGCAAGCTTGCTTGGTTGGCCAAAAAGGGCGTATGCGTTTTTTCCTGAATATATTCAGGAAAGAACGCATACGCCCTTTTTGGCCAAGTGCATCATTGTGGACATTCTGCCTCTTTTCCTATGCTTTCAATGCAATTCCAGTCTACCTCCTGAAATCGGTTTCCTGCAATTCTGCCCCGCTTTCAAGTTCTCTTGGCAGCCTTACTTCAGTATATTTTTGGACGATAGCTGTCATTTATAACTCTGCAGGTTTGTGAATTACAGTGTCCCTGAGCTCCTTTCTTCAACTCGCTTTCTTGTGAGCTGGCCGCAACACCGCAGGATGACTTCAGGCCCTAATCTGGTTCCGGCACGGCACGCTGAGCCTTTGGTTATTTCCTCTTCCTGGTGGGAAATGAGAGTTAAATTTGCCCGTCCAGACACCTCCAGCTAGTCTCTCATTGGTTCTCCCTATTCCTGTACATGTTCCGCAGAAATAGGAAACTGGGCCAAACAGGAGGTTAAAGGCGCTGACTCTCCAAGTGGGGAGAGTGTTAGTAAAGCGTCTGGAATGTTGCACCCGAGTACCAGGGGAGGAAAACTGAGAGATAATTGAACACGTCTCCCGTTCACGTGGTTGATCATACTCTGGGTTCCACATGCATGTTTTAGCTGAAGGAAGAATACCTTAAACCTGGAGAGTTGAGAGCCGTGGAATGGGTACCAGACAATATGACTTCAAAGGGTCTTCATTTGCTCACCGAACCTCTCCAATCCTATCACTACTGAGTTTATGCCCCTGTACACACGCTTGATTCTCTTTCGGAGACATAGCAATCCATAGGTTTTAAGATACTTACTAGTCAGGTACATTCTTAGGCGTTTAATATGCGGTGTTGAGTCCATTTCATTGAGCAAGGAGGAGCTCTTGTCTATTCCATATTTGGCTTAAAGAACTTTATCTGTGCTCATTTCAATCTCTGGTTTTATGCAGCACCCCAACTCACCTTTCCCCTTAAGCAAGCATAAGTTGGTTTTCTAAAGTTGAGACCCTGTTCTGTTCTGTAATTCAGTTCCTGTGTAGCCAAGTTTACATTCCGTGTATTACTGATATCTTATGATGTTTCTTTTCCTGTGTGACTTATTTCAGTTAGAATCATCATACCTGAATCCACTCATTGTGCTGCTAAGGGCCTGATGACATAGATTTCATTGCTGAGTGATACTGCTTTGTAAGTAAATACCACAACTTCTTTATCCATTTTTCAATTTCTGCGATGTTGAACTTGTACTGTAAACGAGGTTCTTGTAAACAGAGGCGTCCCAAACTTTGGGGTGGCTGTATCTTTTGGATTTTAATTTCCCTAAGCTATAGGACCATAAGTGGAAGTGCCCTAGGCTCTGTTGCTTTGTTTTTTAGATGTTTCAGGAAACACCATACACTCCTTCCGAGTGTCTGTTGGCAATGTACATCCCGCCCATCTGCATAACAAGGCTCCCAGTTCTCCATGGCCTGTCCTGCCTTTCTGGATTTTACACTTTTTTCAGATGGCCCTTTTGACCGGGGGGAAGTGAGACTTCATTGTAGTGCACATTTCCTTTGCAAGCTTGCTTGGTTAGCCAAAAAGGGCGTATGCGTTTTTTCCTGAATATATTCAGGATAAAACGCATACGCACTTTTTGGCCAAGTGCATCATTGTGGACGTTCTGCCTCTTTTCCTATGCTTGAAATGCAATTCCAGTCTACCTCCTGAAATCGGTTTCCTGCAATTCTGCCCCGCTTTCAACTCCTCTAGGCAGCCTTACTTCAGTATATTTTTGGACGATAGCTGTCATTTATAACTCTGCAGGTTTGTGAATTACAGTGCCCCTGAGCTCCTTTCTTCAACTCGCTTTCTTGTGAGCTGGCCGCAACACCGCAGGATGACTTCAGGTCCTAATCTGGTTCTGGCACGGCACGCTGAGCCTTTGGTTAATTCCTCTTCCTGGTGGGAAATGAGAGTTAAATTTGCCTGTCCAGACACCTCCAGCTAGAGTCTCATTGGTTCTCCCTATTCCTGTACATGTTCCGCAGAAATAGCAAACTGGGCCAAACAGGAGGTTAAAGGCACTGACTCTCCAAGTGGGGAGAGTGTTAGTAAAGCGTCTGGAATGTTGCACCCGAGTACCAGGGTACGAAAACTGAGACATATCTGAACACGTCTCCCGATCACGTGGTTGATCATACTCTGGGTTCCACATAAATGTTTTAGCTGAAGGAAGAATACCTTAAACCTGGAGAGTTGAGACCCGTGGAATGGGTACCATGCAATATGTCTTCAAAGGGTCTTCATTTGCTCACCGAACCTCTCCAATCCTATCACTGCTGCGTTTATGCCCCTGTACACACGCTTGATTCTCTTTTGGAGACATAGCAATCCATAGGTTTTAAGATACTTACTAGTCACGTACATTCTTAGGCGTTTAATATGCGGTGTTGAGTCCATTTCGTTGAGCAAGGAGTAGCTCTTGTCTGTTCCATATTTAGCTTAAGGAACTTTATCTGTGCTCATTTCAATCTCTGGTTTTATGCAGCACCCCAACTCACCTTTCCCCTTAAGCAAGCATAAGTTGGTTTTCTAAATTTGAGACCCTGTTCTGTTTTGTAATTCAGTTCCTCTGTAGCCAAGTTTACATTCCATGTATTAGTGATATTTTTTGATATTTCTTTTTCTGTGTGACTTATTTCAGTTAGAATCACCATACCCGAATCCACTCATTGTGCTGCTACGGGCCTGGTGACATTGATTTCATTGTTGAGTGATATTGCATTGTACATGAGTACCACAAATTCTTTCTCCATTTTTCACTTTCTGTGATATTGAACTTGTACTGTAAACGAGGTTGTTGTAAACAGAGCCGTCCCAAACTTTGGGGTGGCTGTGTCTTTTTGATTTTAATTTCCCTAAACTATAGGACCATAAGTGGAAGTGCCCTAGGCTCTGTTGCTTTGTTTTTTAGATGTTTCAGGAAACACCATACACTTCTCCCGAGTGTCTGTTGGCAGTTTACATCCCGCCCATCAGCATAACAAAGCTCCCAGTTCTCCATGGCCTGTCCTGCCTTTCTGGATTTTACACTTTTTTCAGATGGCCCTTTTGACCGGGGGGAAGTGAGACTTCATTGTAGTGCAGATTTCCTTTGCAAGCTTGCTTGGTTGGCCAAAAAGGGCGTATAGGTTTTTTCCTGAATATATTCAGGAAAAAACGCATACGCCCTTTTTGGCCAAGTGCATTCTTGTGGACCTTCTGCCTCTTTTCCTGTGCTTTCAAAGCAATTCCAGTCTACATCCTGAAATCGGTTTCCTGCAATTCTGCCCCGCTTCAACTCCTTTTGGCAGCCTTACTTCAGTATATTTTTGGACGATAGCTGTCATTTATAACTCTGCAGGTATGTGAATTACAGTGCCCCTGAGCTCCTTTCTTCAACTCGCTTTCTTGTGAGCTGGCCGCAACACCGCAGGATGGCTTCAGGCCCTAATCTGGTTCTGGCACGGCACGCTGAGCCTTTGGTTATTTCCTCTTCCTGGTGGGAAATGAGAGTTAAATTTGCCCGTCCAGACACCTCCAGCTAGTCTCTCATTGTTTCTCCCTATTCCTGTTCATCTTCCTCAGAAATTGCAAACTGGGCCAAACAGGAGGTTAAAGGGACTGACTCTCCAAGTCAGGAGAGTGTTAGTAAAGCGTCTGGAATGTTGCACCCGAGTACCAGGGTACGAAAACTGAGACATATTTGAACACGTCTCCCGATCACATGGTTGATCATACTCTAGGTTCCACATGCATGTTTTAGCTGAAGGAAGAATACCTTAAACCTGGGTAGTTGAAACCCGTGGAATGGGTACCATGCAATATGACTTCAAAGGGTCTTCATTTGCTCACCGACCCTCTCCAATCCTATCACTGCTGCGTTTATGCCCCTGTACCCACGCTTGATTCTCTTTCAGACATAGCCATCCATACGTTTTAAGATTCTTACTAGTCAGGTATATTCTTAGGCGTTTAATATGGGGTGTTGAGTCCATTTCGTTGAGCAAGGAGTAGCTCTTGTCTATTCCATATTTGGCTTAAGGAACTTTATCTGTGCTCATTTCAATCTCTGGTTTTATGCAGCACCCCAACTCACCTTTCCCCTTAAGCAAGCATAAGTTGGTTTTCTAAATTTGAGACCCTATTCTGTTCTGTAATTCAGTTCCTGTGTAGCCAAGTTTACATTCCATGTATTACTGATATCTTATGATGTTTCTTTTCCTGTGTGACTTATTTCAGTTAGAATCATCGTACCTGAATCCACTCATTGTGCTACTACGGGCCTGGTGACATAGATTTCATTGCTGAGTGATATTGCATTGTACATGAGTACCACAACTTCTTTCTCCATTTTTCACTTTCTGTGATATTGAACTTGTACTGTAAACGAGGTTGTTGTAAACAGAGCCGTCCCAAACTTTGGGGTGGCTGTGTCTTTTTGATTTTAATTTCCCTAAGCTATAGGACCATAAGTGGAAGTGCCCTAGGCTCTGTTGCTTTGTTTTTTAGATGTTTCAGGAAACACCATTCACTCCTCCCGAGTGTCTGTTGGCAATGTACATCCCGCCCATCTGCATAACAAGGCTCCCAGTTCTCCATGGCCTGTCCTGCCTTTCTGGATTTTACACTTTTTTCAGATGGCCCTTTTGACCGGGGGGAAGTGAGACTTCATTGTAGTGCAGATTTCCTTTGCAAGCTTGCTTGGTTGGCCAAAAAGGGCGTATGCGTTTTTTCCTGAATATATTCAGGATAAAACGCATACGCCCTTTTTGGCCAAGTGCATCATTGTGGACGTTCTGCCTCTTTTCCTATGCTTTCAATGCAATTCCAGTCTACCTCCTGAAATCGGTTTCCTGCAATTCTGCCCCGCTTTCAAGTCCTCTTGGCAGCCTTACTTCAGTATATTTTTGGACGATAGCTGTCATTTATAACTCTGCAGGTTTGTGAATTACAGTGCCCCTGAGCTCCTATCTTCAACTCGCTTTCTTGTGAGCTGGCCGCAACAGCGCAGGATGGCTTCAGGCCCTAATCTGGTTCCGGCACGGCACGCTGAGCCTTTGGTTAATTCCTCTTCCTGGTGGGAAATGAGAGTTAAATTTGCCCGTCCAGACACCTCCAGCTAGTCTCTCATTGGTTCTCCCTATTCCTGTTCATCTTCCGCAGAAATTGCAAACTGGCCCAAACAGGTGGTTAAAGGCGCTGACACTCCAAGTGGGGAGAGTGTTAGTAAAGCATCTGGAATGTTGCACCCGAGTACCAGGGGAGGAAAACTGAGACATATTTGAACACGTCTCCCGTTCACACGGTTGATCATACTCTGGGTTCCACATGCATGTTTTAGCTGAAGGAAGAATACCTTAAACCTGGGTAGTTGAAACCCGTGGAATGGGTACCATGCAATATGACTTCAAAGGGTCTTCATTTGCTCACCGAACCTCTCCAATCCTATCACTGCTGCGTTTATGCCCCTGTACACACGCTTGATTCTCTTTTGGAGACATAGCAATCCATAGGTTTTAAGATACTTACTAGTCAGGTACATTCTTAGGCGTTTAATATGGGGTGTTGAGTCCATTTCGTTGAGCAAGGAGTAGCTCTTGTCTATTCCATATTTGGCTTAAGGAACTTTATCTGTGCTCATTTCAATCTCTGGTTTTATGCAGCACCCCAACTCACCTTTCCCCTTAAGCAAGCATAAGTTGGTTTTCTAAATTTGAGACCCTGTTCTGTATTGGAATTCAGTTCCTGTGTAGCCAAGTTTACATTCCGTGTATTAGTGATATCTTATGATGTTTCTTTTTCTGTGTGACTTATTTCAGTTAGAATCATCATACCTGAATCCACTCATTGTGCTGCTAAGGGCCTGATGACATAGATTTCATTGCTGAGTGATATTGCTTTGTAAGTAAATACCACAACTTCTTTAACCATTTTTCACTTTCTGCGATGTTGAACTTGTACTGTAAACGAGGTTCTTGTAAACAGAGCCGTTCCAAACTTTGGGGTGGCTGTGTCTTTTTGATTTTAATTTCCCTAAGCTATAGGACCATAAGTGGAAGTGCCCTAGGCTCTGTTGCTTTGTTTTTTAGATGTTTCAGGAAACACCATACACTTCTCCTGAGTGTCTGTTGGCAATTTACATCCCACCCATCAGCATAACAAGGCTCCCAGTTCTCCATTGCCTGTCCTGCCTTTCTGGATTTTACACTTTTTTCAGATGGCCCTTTTGACCGGGGGGAAGTGAGACTTCATTGTAGTACAGATTTCCTTTGCAAGTTTGCTTGGTTGGCCAAAATGGCCGTATGCGTTTTTTCCTGAATATATTCAGGAAAAAACGCATACGCCCCTATTTGGCCAAGTGCATCATTGTGCACGTTCTGCCTCTTTTCCTATGCTTTCAATGCAATTCCAGTCTACCTCCTGAAATCGGTTTCCTGCAATTCTGCCCCGCTTTCAAGTCCTCTTGGCAGCCTTACTTCAGTATATTTTTGGACGATAGCTGTCATTTATAACTCTGCAGGTTTGTGAATTACAGTGCCCCTGAGCTCCATTCTTCAACTCGCTTTCTTGTGAGCTGGCCGCAACAGCACAGGATGGCTTCAGGCCCTAATCTGGTTCCGGCACGGCACGCTGAGCCTTTGGTTAACTCCTCTTCCTGGTGGGAAATGAGAGTTAAATTTGCCCGTCCAGACACCTCCAGCTAGTCTCTCATTGGTTCTCGCTATTCCTGTTCATCTTCCGCAGAAATTGCAAACTGGGCCAAACAGGAGGTTAAAGGCACTGACTCTCCATGTGGGGAGAGTGTTAGTAAAGCGTCTGGAATGTTGCACCCGAGTACCAGGGTACGAAAACTGAGACATATTTGAACACGTCTCCCGATCACATGGTTGATCATACTCTAGGTTCCACATGCATGTTTTAGCTGAAGGAAGAATACCTTAAACCTGGGTAGTTGAAACCCGTGGAATGGGTACCATGCAATATGACTTCAAAGGGTCTTCATTTGCTCACCGAACCTCTCCAATCCTATCACTGCTGCGTTTATGTCCCTGTACACATGCTTGATTCTCTTTCGGAGACATAGCAATCCATAGGTTTTAAGATACTTAAGAGTCAGGTACATTCTTAGGCGTTTAATATGCGGTGTTGAGTCCATTTCGTTGAGCAAGGAGTAGCTCTTGTCTATTCCATATTTGGCTTAAGGAACTTTATCTGTGCTCATTTCAATCTCTGGTTTTATGCAGCACCCCAACTCACCTTTACCCTTAAACAAGCATAAGTTGGTTTTCTAAATTTGAGACCCTGTTCTGTTCTGTAATTCAGTTCCTGTGTAGCCAAGTTTACATTCCGTGTATTAGTGATATCTTATGATGTTTCTTTTTCTGTGTGACTTATTTCAGTTAGAATCATTGTACCTGAATCCACTCATTGTGCTGCTACGGGCCTGATGACATAGATTTCACTGCTGAGTGATACTGCATTGTACGTAAGTACCACAAGTTCTTTATCCATTTTTCACTTTCTGTGATATTGAACTTGTACGGTAAACGAGGTTCTTGTAAACAGAGGCGTCCCAAACATTGGGGTGGCTGTATCTTTTTTATTTTAATTTCCCTAAGCTATAGGACCATAAGTGGAAGTGCCCTAGGCTCTGTTGCTTTGTTTTTTAGATGTTTCAGGAAACACCATACACTTCTCCCCAGTGTATGTTGGCAATGTACATCCCGCCCATCAGCATAACAAGGCTCCCAGTTCTCCATGGCCTGTCCTGCCTTTCTGGATTTTACACTTTTTTCAGATGGCCCTTTTGACCGGGGGGAAGTGAGACTTCATTGTAGTGCAGATTTCCTTTGCAAGCTTACTTGGTTGGCCAAAAAGAGCGTATGCGTTTTTTCCTGAATATATTCAGGAAAAAACGCATACGCCCTTTTTGGCCAAGTGCATCATTGTGGACGTTCTGCCTCTTTTCCTATGCTTTCAATGCAATTCCAGTCTACCTCCTGAAATCGGTTTCCTGCAATTCTGCCCCGCTTTCAAGTCCTCTTGGCAGCCTTACTTCAGTATATTTTTGGACGATAGTTGTCATTTATAACTCTGCAGGTTTGTGAATTACAGTGCCCCTGAGCTCCTTTCTTCAACTCGCTTTCTTGTGAGCTGGCCGCAACACCGCAGGATGGCTTCAGGCCCTAATCTGGTTCCGGCACGGCACGCTGAGCCTTTGGTTATTTCCTCTTCCTGGTGGGAAATGAGAGTTAAATTTGCCCGTCCAGACACCTCCAGCTAGTCTCTCATTGGTTCTCGCTATTCCTGTTCATCTTCCGCAGAAATTGCAAACTGGGCCAAACAGGAGGTTAAAGGGACTGACTCTCCAAGTCGGGAGAGTGTTAGTAAAGCGTCTGGAATGTTGCACCCGAGTACCAGGGTACGAAAACTGAGACATATTTGAACACGTCTCCCGATCACATGGTTGATCATACTCTAGGTTCCACATGTATGTTTTAGCTGAAGGAAGAATACCTTAAACCTGGGTAGTTGAAACCCGTGGAATGGGTACCATGCAATATGACTTCAAAGGGTCTTCATTTGCTCACCGAACCTCTCCAATCCTATCACTGCTGCGTTTATGTCCCTGTACACATGCTTGATTCTCTTTCGGAGACATAGCAATCCATAGGTTTTAAGATACTTAAGAGTCAGGTACATTCTTAGGCGTTTAATATGCGGTGTTGAGTCCATTTCGTTGAGCAAGGAGTAGCTCTTGTCTATTCCATATTTGGCTTAAGGAACTTTATCTGTGCTCATTTCAATCTCTGGTTTTATGTAGCACCCCAACTCACCTTTACCCTTAAACAAGCATAAGTTGGTTTTCTAAATTTGAGACCCTGTTCTGTTCTGTAATTCAGTTCCTGTGTAGCCAAGTTTACATTCCGTGTATTAGTGATATCTTATGATGTTTCTTTTCCTGTGTGACTTATTTCAGTTAGAATCATCGTACCTGAATCCACTCATTGTGCTGCTACGGGCCTGATGACATAGATTTCACTGCTGAGTGATACTGCATTGTACGTAAGTACCACAAGTTCTTTATCCATTTTTCACTTTCTGTGATATTGAACTTGTACGGTAAACGAGGTTCTTGTAAACAGAGGCGTCCCAAACATTGGGGTGGCTGTATCTTTTTGATTTTAATTTCCCTAAGCTATAGGACCATAAGTGGAAGTGCCCTAGGCTCTGTTGCTTTGTTTTTTAGATGTTTCAGGAAACACCATACACTTCTCCCGAGTGTCTGTTGGCAATTTACATCCCGCCCATCAGCATAACAAGACTCCCAGTTCTCCATGGCCTGTCCTGCCTTTCTGGATTTTACACTTTTTTCAGATGGCCCTTTTGACCGGGGGGAAGTGAGACTTCATTGTAGTGCAGATTTCCTTTGCAAGCTTGCTTGGTTGGCCAAAAAATATATTCAGGAAAAAACGCATACGCCCTTTTTGGCCAAGTGCATCATTGTGGACGTTCTGCCTCTTTTCCTATGCTTTCAATGCAATTCCAGTCTACCTCCTGAAATCGGTTTCCTGCAATTCTGCCCCGCTTTCAAGTCCTCTTGGCAGCCTTACTTCAGTATATTTTTGGACGATAGTTGTCATTTATAACTCTGCAGGTTTGTGAATTACAGTGCCCCTGAGCTCCTTTCTTCAACTCGCTTTCTTGTGAGCTGGCCGCAACACCGCAGGATGGCTTCAGGCCCTAATCTGGTTCCGGCACGGCACGCTGAGCCTTTGGTTATTTCCTCTTCCTGGTGGGAAATGAGAGTTAAATTTGCCTGTCCACACACCTCCAGCTAGTCTCTCATTGGTTCTCGCTATTCCTGTTCATCTTCCGCAGAAATTGCAAACTGGGCCAAACAGGAGGTTAAAGGGACTGACTCTCCAAGTCGGGAGAGTGTTAGTAAAGCGTCTGGAATGTTGCACCCGAGTACCAGGGTACGAAAACTGAGACATATTTGAACACGTCTCCCGATCACATGGTTGATCATACTCTAGGTTCCACATGCATGTTTTAGCTGAAGGAAGAATACCTTAAACCTGGGTAGTTGAAACCCGTGGAATGGGTACCATGCAATATGACTTCAAAGGGTCTTCATTTGCTCACCGAACCTCTCCAATCCTATCACTGCTGCGTTTATGTCCCTGTACACATGCTTGATTCTCTTTCGGAGACACAGCAATCCATAGGTTTTAAGATACTTAAGAGTCAGGTACATTCTTAGGCGTTTAATATGGGGTGTTGAGTCCATTTCGTTGAGCAAGGAGTAGCTCTTGTCTATTCCATATTTGGCTTAAGGAACTTTATCTGTGCTCATTTCAATCTCTGGTTTTATGCAGCACCCCAACTCACCTTTACCCTTAAACAAGCATAAGTTGGTTTTCTAAATTTGAGACCCTGTTCTGTTCTGTAATTCAGTTCCTGTGTAGCCAAGTTTACATTCCGTGTATTACTGATATCTTATGATGTTTCTTTTTCTGTGTGACTTATTTCAGTTAGAATCATTGTACCTGAATCCACTCATTGTGCTGCTACGGGCCTGATGACATAGATTTCACTGCTGAGTGATACTGCATTGTACGTAAGTACCACAAGTTCTTTATCCATTTTTCACTTTCTGTGATATTGAACTTGTACGGTAAACGAGGTTCTTGTAAACAGAGGCGTCCCAAACATTGGGGTGGCTGTATCTTTTTGATTTTAATTTCCCTAAGCTATAGGACCATAAGTGGAAGTGCCCTAGGCTCTGTTGCTTTGTTTTTTAGATGTTTCAGGAAACACCATACACTTCTCCCCAGTGTATGTTGGCAATGTACATCCCGCCCATCAGCATAACAAGGCTCCCAGTTCTCCATGGCCTGTCCTGCCTTTCTGGATTTTACACTTTTTTCAGATGGCCCTTTTGACCGGGGGGAAGTGAGACTTCATTGTAGTGCAGATTTCCTTTGCAAGCTTGCTTGGTTGGCCAAAAAGGGCGTATGCGTTTTTTCCTGAATATATTCAGGAAAAAACGCATATGCCCTTTTTGGCCAAGTGCATCATTGTGGACGTTCTGCCTCTTTTCCTATGCTTTCAATGCAATTCCAGTCTACCTCCTGAAATCGGTTTCCTGCAATTCTGCCCCGCTTTCAAGTCCTCTTGGCAGCCTTACTTCAGTATATTTTTGGACGATAGTTGTCATTTATAACTCTGCAGGTTTGTGAATTACAGTGCCCCTGAGCTCCTTTCTTCAACTCGCTTTCTTGTGAGCTGGCCGCAACACCGCAGGATGGCTTCAGGCCCTAATCTGGTTCCGGCACGGCACGCTGAGCCTTTGGTTATTTCCTCTTCCTGGTGGGAAATGAGAGTTAAATTTGCCCGTCCAGACACCTCCAGCTAGTCTCTCATTGGTTCTCGCTATTCCTGTTCATCTTCCGCAGAAATTGCAAACTGGGCCAAACAGGAGGTTAAAGGGACTGACTCTCCAAGTCGGGAGAGTGTTAGTAAAGCGTCTGGAATGTTGCACCCGAGTACCAGGGTATGAAAACTGAGACATATTTGAACACGTCTCCCGATCACATGGTTGATCATACTCTAGGTTCCACATGCATGTTTTAGCTGAAGGAAGAATACCTTAAACCTGGGTAGTTGAAACCCGTGGAATGGGTACCATGCAATATGACTTCAAAGGGTCTTCATTTGCTCACCGAACCTCTCCAATCCTATCACTGCTGCGTTTATGTCCCTGTACACATACTTGATTCTCTTTCGGAGACATAGCAATCCATAGGTTTTAAGATACTTAAGAGTCAGGTACATTCTTAGGCGTTTAATATGCGGTGTTGAGTCCATTTCGTTGAGCAAGGAGTAGCTCTTGTCTATTCCATATTTGGCTTAAGGAACTTTATCTGTGCTCATTTCAATCTCTGGTTTTATGCAGCACCGCAACTCACCTTTACCCTTAAACAAGCATAAGTTGGTTTTCTAAATTTGAGACCCTGTTCTGTTCTGTAATTCAGTTCCTGTGTAGCCAAGTTTACATTCCGTGTATTAGTGATATCTTATGATGTTTCTTTTTCTGTGTGACTTATTTCAGTTAGAATCATCGTACCTGAATCCACTCATTGTGCTGCTACGGGCCTGATGACATAGATTTCACTGCTGAGTGATACTGCATTGTACGTAAGTACCACAAGTTCTTTATCCATTTTTCACTTTCTGTGATATTGAACTTGTACGGTAAACGAGGTTCTTGTAAACAGAGGCGTCCCAAACATTGGGGTGGCTGTATCTTTTTGATTTTAATTTCCCTAAGCTATAGGACCATAAGTGGAAGTGCCCTAGGCTCTGTTGCTTTGTTTTTTAGACGTTTCAGGAAACACCATACACTTCTCCCCAGTGTCTGTTGGCAATGTACATCCCGCCCATCAGCATAACAAGGCTCCCAGTTCTCCATGGCCTGTCCTGCCTTTCTGGATTTTACACTTTTTTCAGATGGCCCTTTTGACCGGGGGGAAGTGAGACTTCATTGTAGTGCAGATTTCCTTTGCAAGCTTGCTTGGTTGGCCAAAAAGGGCGTATGCGTTTTTTCCTGAATATATTCAGGAAAAAACGCATACGCCCTTTTTGGCCAAGTGCATCATTGTGGACGTTCTGCCTCTTTTCCTATGCTTTCAATGCAATTCCAGTCTACCTCCTGAAATCGGTTTCCTGCAATTCTGCCCCGCTTTCAAGTCCTCTTGGCAGCCTTACTTCAGTATATTTTTGGACGATAGTTGTCATTTATAACTCTGCAGGTTTGTGAATTACAGTGCCCCTGAGCTCCTTTCTTCAACTCGCTTTCTTGTGAGCTGGCCGCAACACCGCAGGATGGCTTCAGGCCCTAATCTGGTTCCGGCACGGCACGCTGAGCCTTTGGTTATTTCCTCTTCCTGGTGGGAAATGAGAGTTAAATTTGCCCGTCCAGACACCTCCAGCTAGTCTCTCATTGGTTCTCGCTATTCCTGTTCATCTTCCGCAGAAATTGCAAACTGGGCCAAACAGGAGGTTAAAGGGACTGACTCTCCAAGTCGGGAGAGTGTTAGTAAAGCGTCTGGAATGTTGCACCCGAGTACCAGGGTACGAAAACTGAGACATATTTGAACACGTCTCCCGATCACATGGTTGATCATACTCTAGGTTCCACATGCATGTTTTAGCTGAAGGAAGAATACCTTAAACCTGGGTAGTTGAAACCCGTGGAATGGGTACCATGCAATATGACTTCAAAGGGTCTTCATTTGCTCACCGAACCTCTCCAATCCTATCACTGCTGCGTTTATGTCCCTGTACACATGCTTGATTCTCTTTCAGAGACATAGCAATCCATAGGTTTTAAGATACTTAAGAGTCAGGTACATTCTTAGGCGTTTAATATGCGGTGTTGAGTCCATTTCGTTGAGCAAGGAGTAGCTCTTGTCTATTCCATATTTGGGTTAAGGAACTTTATCTGTGCTCATTTCAATCTCTGGTTTTATGCAGCACCCCAACTCACCTTTACCTTTAAACAAGCATAAGTTGGTTTTCTAAATTTGAGACCCTGTTCTGTTCTGTAATTCAGTTCCTGTGTAGCCAAGTTTACATTCCGTGTATTACTGATATCTTATGATGTTTCTTTTTCTGTGTGACTTATTTCAGTTAGAATCATCGTACCTGAATCCACTCATTGTGCTGCTACGGGCCTGATGACATAGATTTCACGGCTGAGTGATTATGCATTGTACGTAAGTACCACAAGTTCTTTATCCATTTTTCACTTTCTGTGATATTGAACTTGTACGGTAAACGAGGTTCTTGTAAACAGAGGCGTCCCAAACATTGGGGTGGCTGTATCTTTTTGATTTTAATTTCCCTAAGCTATAGGACCATAAGTGGAAGTGCCCTAGGCTCTGTTGCTTTGTTTTTTAGACGTTTCAGGAAACACCATACACTTCTCCCGAGTGTCTGTTGGCAATGTACATCCCGCCCATCAGCATAACAAGGCTCCCAGTTCTCCATGGCCTGTCCTGCCTTTCTGGATTTTACACTTTTTTCAGATGGCCCTTTTGACCGGGGGGAAGTGAGACTTCATTGTAGTGCAGATTTCCTTTGCAAGCTTGCTTGGTTGGCCAAAAAGGGCGTATGCGTTTTTTCCTGAATATATTCAGGAAAAAACGCATACGCCCTTTTTGGCCAAGTGCATCATTGTGGACGTTCTGCCTCTTTTCCTATGCTTTCAATGCAATTCCAGTCTACCTCCTGAAATCGGTTTCCTGCAATTCTGCCCCGCTTTCAAGTCCTCTTGGCAGCCTTACTTCAGTATATTTTTGGACGATAGTTGTCATTTATAACTCTGCAGGTTTGTGAATTACAGTGCCCCTGAGCTCCTTTCTTCAACTCGCTTTCTTGTGAGCTGGCCACAACACCGCAGGATGGCTTCAGGCCCTAATCTGGTTCCGGCACGGCACGCTGAGCCTTTGGTTATTTCCTCTTCCTGGTGGGAAATGAGAGTTAAATTTGCCCGTCCAGACACCTCCAGCTAGTCTCTCATTGGTTCTCGCTATTCCTGTTCATCTTCCGCAGAAATTGCAAACTGGGCCAAACAGGAGGTTAAAGGGACTGACTCTCCAAGTCGGGAGAGTGTTAGTAAAGCGTCTGGAATGTTGCACCCGAGTACCAGGGTACGAAAACTGAGACATATTTGAACACGTCTCCCGATCACATGGTTGATCATACTCTAGGTTCCACATGCATGTTTTAGCTGAAGGAAGAATACCTTAAACCTGGGTAGTTGAAACCCGTGGAATGGGTACCATGCAATATGACTTCAAAGGGTCTTCATTTGCTCACCGAACCTCTCCAATCCTATCACTGCTGCGTTTATGTCCCTGTACACATGCTTGATTCTCTTTCGGAGACATAGCAATCCATAGGTTTTAAGATACTTAAGAGTCAGGTACATTCTTAGGTGTTTAATATGCGGTGTTGAGTCCATTTCGTTGAGCAAGGAGTAGCTCTTGTCTATTCCATATTTGGCTTAAGGAACTTTATCTGTGCTCATTTCAATCTCTGGTTTTATGCAGCACCCCAACTCACCTTTACCTTTAAACAAGCATAAGTTGGTTTTCTAAATTTGAGACCCTGTTCTGTTCTGTAATTCAGTTCCTGTGTAGCCAAGTTTACATTCCGTGTATTAGTGATATCTTATGATGTTTCTTTTTCTGTGTGACTTATTTCAGTTAGAATCATCGTACCTGAATCCACTCATTGTGCTGCTACGGGCCTGATGACATAGATTTCACTGCTGAGTGATACTGCATTGTACGTAAGTACCACAAGTTCTTTATCCATTTTTCACTTTCTGTGATATTGAACTTGTACGGTAAACGAGGTTCTTGTAAACAGAGGCGTCCCAAACATTGGGGTGGCTGTATCTTTTTGATTTTAATTTCCCTAAGCTATAGGACCATAAGTGGAAGTGCCCTAGGCTCTGTTGCTTTGTTTTTTAGACGTTTCAGAAACACCATACACTTCTCCCCAGTGTCTGTTGGCAATGTACATCCCGCCCATCAGCATAACAAGGCTCCCAGTTCTCCATGGCCTGTCCTGCCTTTCTGGATTTTACACTTTTTTCAGATGGCCCTTTTGACCGGGGGGAAGTGAGACTTCATTGTAGTGCAGATTTCCTTTGCAAGCTTGCTTGGTTGGCCAAAAAGGGCGTATGCGTTTTTTCCTGAATATATTCAGGAAAAAACGCATATGCCCTTTTTGGCCAAGTGCATCATTGTGGACGTTCTGCCTCTTTTCCTATGCTTTCAATGCAATTCCAGTCTACCTCCTGAAATCGGTTTCCTGCAATTCTGCCCCGCTTTCAAGTCCTCTTGGCAGCCTTACTTCAGTATATTTTTGGACGATAGTTGTCATTTATAACTCTGCAGGTTTGTGAATTACAGTGCCCCTGAGCTCCTTTCTTCAACTCGCTTTCTTGTGAGCTGGCCGCAACACCGCAGGATGGCTTCAGGCCCTAATCTGGTTCCGGCACGGCACGCTGAGCCTTTGGTTATTTCCTCTTCCTGGTGGGAAATGAGAGTTAAATTTGCCCGTCCAGACACCTCCAGCTAGTCTCTCATTGGTTCTCGCTATTCCTGTTCATCTTCCGCAGAAATTGCAAACTGGGCCAAACAGGAGGTTAAAGGGACTGACTCTCCAAGTCGGGAGAGTGTTAGTAAAGCGTCTGGAATGTTGCACCCGAGTACCAGGGTACGAAAACTGAGACATATTTGAACACGTCTCCCGATCACATGGTTGATCATACTCTAGGTTCCACATCCATGTTTTAGCTGAAGGAAGAATACCTTAAACCTGGGTAGTTGAAACCCGTGGAATGGGTACCATGCAATATGACTTCAAAGGGTCTTCATTTGCTCACCGAACCTCTCCAATCCTATCACTGCTGCGTTTATGTCCCTGTACACATGCTTGATTCTCTTTCGGAGACATAGCAATCCATAGGTTTTAAGATACTTAAGAGTCAGGTACATTCTTAGGCGTTTAATATGCGGTGTTGAGTCCATTTCGTTGAGCAAGGAGTAGCTCTTGTCTATTCCATATTTGGCTTAAGGAACTTTATCTGTGCTCATTTCAATCTCTGGTTTTATGCAGCACCCCAACTCACCTTTCCCCTTAAACAAGCATAAGTTGGTTTTCTAAATTTGAGACCCTGTTCTGTTCTGTAATTCAGTTCCTGTGTAGCCAAGTTTACATTCCGTGTATTACTGATATCTTATGATGTTTCTTTTTCTGTGTGACTTATTTCAGTTAGAATCATCGTACCTGAATCCACTCATTGTGCTGCTACGGGCCTGATGACATAGATTTCACTGCTGAGTGATACTGCATTGTACGTAAGTACCACAAGTTCTTTATCCATTTTTCACTTTCTGTGATATTGAACTTGTACGGTAAACGAGGTTCTTGTAAACAGAGGCGTCCCAAACATTGGGGTGGCTGTATCTTTTTGATTTTAATTTCCCTAAGCTATAGGACCATAAGTGGAAGTGCCCTAGGCTCTGTTGCTTTGTTTTTTAGATGTTTCAGGAAACACCATACACTTCTCCCGAGTGTCTGTTGGCAATGTACATCCCGCCCATCAGCATAACAAGGCTCCCAGTTCTCCATGGCCTGTCCTGCCTTTCTGGATTTTACACTTTTTTCAGATGGCCCTTTTGACCGGGGGGAAGTGAGACTTCATTGTAGTGCAGATTTCCTTTGCAAGCTTGCTTGGTTGGCCAAAAAGGGCGTATGCGTTTTTTCCTGAATATATTCAGGAAAAAACGCATACGCCCTTTTTGGCCAAGTGCATCATTGTGGACGTTCTGCCTCTTTTCCTATGCTTTCAATGCAATTCCAGTCTACCTCCTGAAATCGGTTTCCTGCAATTCTGCCCCGCTTTCAAGTCCTCTTGGCAGCCTTACTTCAGTATATTTTTGGACGATAGTTGTCATTTATAACTCTGCAGGTTTGTGAATTACAGTGCCCCTGAGCTCCTTTCTTCAACTCGCTTTCTTGTGAGCTGGCCGCAACACCGCAGGATGGCTTCAGGCCCTAATCTGGTTCCGGCACGGCACGCTGAGCCTTTGGTTCTTTCCTCTTCCTGGTGGGAAATGGGAGTTAAATTTGCCCGTCCAGACACCTCCAGCTAGTCTCTCATTGGTTCTCGCTATTCCTGTTCATCTTCCGCAGAAATTGCAAACTGGGCCAAACAGGAGGTTAAAGGGACTGACTCTCCAAGTCGGGAGAGTGTTAGTAAAGCGTCTGGAATGTTGCACCCGAGTACCAGGGTACGAAAACTGAGACATATTTGAACACGTCTCCCGATCACATGGTTGATCATACTCTAGGTTCCACATGCATGTTTTAGCTGAAGGAAGAATACCTTAAACCTGGGTAGTTGAAACCCGTGGAATGGGTACCATGCAATATGACTTCAAAGGGTCTTCATTTGCTCACCGAACCTCTCCAATCCTATCACTGCTGCGTTTATGTCCCTGTACACATGCTTGATTCTCTTTCGGAGACATAGCAATCCATAGGTTTTAAGATACTTAAGAGTCAGGTACATTCTTAGGCGTTTAATATGCGGTGTTGAGTCCATTTCGTTGAGCAAGGAGTAGCTCTTGTCTATTCCATATTTGGGTTAAGGAACTTTATCTGTGCTCATTTCAATCTCTGCTTTTATGCAGCACCCCAACTCACCTTTACCCTTAAACAAGCATAAGTTGGTTTTCTAAATTTGAGACCCTGTTCTGTTCTGTAATTCAGTTCCTGTGTAGCCAAGTTTACATTCCGTGTATTACTGATATCTTATGATGTTTCTTTTTCTGTGTGACTTATTTCAGTTAGAATCATCGTACCTGAATCCACTCATTGTGCTGCTACGGGCCTGATGACATAGATTTCACTGCTGAGTGATACTGCATTGTACGTAAGTACCACAAGTTCTTTATCCATTTTTCACTTTCTGTGATATTGAACTTGTACGGTAAACGAGGTTCTTGTAAACAGAGGCATCCCAAACATTGGGGTGGCTGTATCTTTTTGATTTTAATTTCCCTAAGCTATAGGACCATAAGTGGAAGTGCCCTAGGCTCTGTTGCTTTGTTTTTTAGATGTTTCAGGAAACACCATACACTTCTCCCGAGTGTCTGTTGGCAATGTACATCCCGCCCATCAGCATAACAAGGCTCCCAGTTCTCCATGGCCTGTCCTGCCTTTCTGGATTTTACACTTTTTTCAGATGGCCCTTTTGACCGGGGGGAAGTGAGACTTCATTGTAGTGCAGATTTCCTTTGCAAGCTTGCTTGGTTGGCCAAAAAGGGCGTATGCGTTTTTTCCTGAATATATTCAGGAAAAAACGCATACGCCCTTTTTGGCCAAGTGCATCATTGTGGACGTTCTGCCTCTTTTCCTATGCTTTCAATGCAATTCCAGTCTACCTCCTGAAATCGGTTTCCTGCAATTCTGCCCCGCTTTCAAGTCCTCTTGGCAGCCTTACTTCAGTATATTTTTGGACGATAGTTGTCATTTATAACTCTGCAGGTTTGTGAATTACAGTGCCCCTGAGCTCCTTTCTTCAACTCGCTTTCTTGTGAGCTGGCCGCAACACCGCAGGATGGCTTCAGGCCCTAATCTGGTTCCGGCACGGCATGCTGAGCCTTTGGTTCTTTCCTCTTCCTGGTGGGAAATGGGAGTTAAATTTGCCCGTCCAGACACCTCCAGCTAGTCTCTCATTGGTTCTCGCTATTCCTGTTCATCTTCCGCAGAAATTGCAAACTGGGCCAAACAGGAGGTTAAAGGGACTGACTCTCCAAGTCGGGAGAGTGTTAGTAAAGCGTCTGGAATGTTGCACCCGAGTACCAGGGTACGAAAACTGAGACATATTTGAACACGTCTCCCGATCACATGGTTGATCATACTCTAGGTTCCACATGCATGTTTTAGCTGAAGGAAGAATACCTTAAACCTGGGTAGTTGAAACCCGTGGAATGGGTACCATGCAATATGACTTCAAAGGGTCTTCATTTGCTCACCGAACCTCTCCAATCCTATCACTGCTGCGTTTATGTCCCTGTACACATGCTTGATTCTCTTTCGGAGACATAGCAATCCATACGTTTTAAGATACTTAAGAGTCAGGTACATTCTTAGGCGTTTAATATGCGGTGTTGAGTCCATTTCGTTGAGCAAGGAGTAGCTCTTGTCTATTCCATATTTGGCTTAAGGAACTTTATCTGTGCTCATTTCAATCTCTGGTTTTATGCAGCACCCCAACTCACCTTTCCCCTTAAACAAGCATAAGTTGGTTTTCTAAATTTGAGACCCTGTTCTGTTCTGTAATTCAGTTCCTGTGTAGCCAAGTTTACATTCCGTGTATTACTGATATCTTATGATGTTTCTTTTTCTGTGTGACTTATTTCAGTTAGAATCATCGTACCTGAATCCACTCATTGTGCTGCTACGGGCCTGATGACATAGATTTCACTGCTGAGTGATACTGCATTGTACGTAAGTACCACAAGTTCTTTATCCATTTTTCACTTTCTGTGATATTGAACTTGTACGGTAAACGAGGTTCTTGTAAACAGAGGCGTCCCAAACATTGGGGTAGCTGTATCTTTTTGATTTTAATTTCCCTAAGCTATAGGACCATAAGTGGAAGTGCCCTAGGCTCTGTTGCTTTGTTTTTTAGATGTTTCAGGAAACACCATACACTTCTCCCGAGTGTCTGTTGGCAATGTACATCCCGCCCATCAGCACAACAAGGCTCCCAGTTCTCCATGGCCTGTCCTGCCTTTCTGGATTTTACACTTTTTTCAGATGGCCCTTTTGACCGGGGGGAAGTGAGACTTCATTGTAGTGCAGATTTCCTTTGCAAGCTTGCTTGGTTGGCCAAAAAGGGCGTATGCGTTTTTTCCTGAATATATTCAGGAAAAAACGCATACGCACTTTTTGGCCAAGTGCATCATTGTGGACGTTCTGCCTCTTTTCCTATGCTTTCAATGCAATTCCAGTCTACCTCCTGAAATCGGTTTCCTGCAATTCTGCCCCGCTTTCAAGTCCTCTTGGCAGCCTTACTTCAGTATATTTTTGGACGATAGTTGTCATTTATAACTCTGCAGGTTTGTGAATTACAGTGCCCCTGAGCTCCTTTCTTCAACTCGCTTTCTTGTGAGCTGGCCGCAACACCGCAGGATGGCTTCAGGCCCTAATCTGGTTCCGGCACGGCACGCTGAGCCTTTGGTTCTTTCCTCTTCCTGGTGGGAAATGGGAGTTAAATTTGCCCGTCCAGACACCTCCAGCTAGTCTCTCATTGGTTCTCGCTATTCCTGTTCATCTTCCGCAGAAATTGCAAACTGGGCCAAACAGGAGGTTAAAGGGACTGACTCTCCAAGTCGGGAGAGTGTTAGTAAAGCATCTGGAATGTTGCACCCGAGTACCAGGGTACGAAAACTGAGACATATTTGAACACGTCTCCCGATCACATGGTTGATCATACTCTAGGTTCCACATGCATGTTTTAGCTGAAGGAAGAATACCTTAAACCTGGGTAGTTGAAACCCGTGGAATGGGTACCATGCAATATGACTTCAAAGGGTCTTCATTTGCTCACCGAACCTCTCCAATCCTATCACTGCTGCGTTTATGTCCCTGTACACATGCTTGATTCTCTTTCGGAGACATAGCAATCCATAGGTTTTAAGATACTTAAGAGTCAGGTACATTCTTAGGCGTTTAATATGCGGTGTTGAGTCCATTTCGTTGAGCAAGGAGTAGCTCTTGTCTATTCCATATTTGGCTTAAGGAACTTTATCTGTGCTCATTTCAATCTCTGGTTTTATGCAGCACCCCAACTCACCTTTCCCCTTAAACAAGCATAAGTTGGTTTTCTAAATTTGAGACCCTGTTCTGTTCTGTAATTCAGTTCCTGTGTAGCCAAGTTTACATTCCGTGTATTACTGATATCTTATGATGTTTCTTTTTCTGTGTGACTTATTTCAGTTAGAATCATCGTACCTGAATCCACTCATTGTGCTGCTACGGGCCTGATGACATAGATTTCACTGCTGAGTGATACTGCATTGTACGTAAGTACCACAAGTTCTTTATCCATTTTTCACTTTCTGTGATATTGAACTTGTACGGTAAACGAGGTTCTTGTAAACAGAGGCGTCCCAAACATTGGGGTGGCTGTATCTTTTTGATTTTAATTTCCCTAAGCTATAGGACCATAAGTGGAAGTGCCCTAGGCTCTGTTGCTTTGTTTTTTAGATGTTTCAGGAAACACCATACACTTCTCCCGAGTGTCTGTTGGCAATGTACATCCCGCCCATCAGCATAACAAGGCTCCCAGTTCTCCATGGCCTGTCCTGCCTTTCTGGATTTTACACTTTTTTCAGATGGCCCTTTTGACCGGGGGGAAGTGAGACTTCATTGTAGTGCAGATTTCCTTTGCAAGCTTGCTTGGTTGGCCAAAAAGGGCGTATGCGTTTTTTCCTGAATATATTCAGGAAAAAACGCATACGCCCTTTTTGGCCAAGTGCATCATTGTGGACGTTCTGCCTCTTTTCCTATGCTTTCAATGCAATTCCAGTCTACCTCCTGAAATCGGTTTCCTGCAATTCTGCCCCGCTTTCAAGTCCTCTTGGCAGCCTTACTTCAGTATATTTTTGGACGATAGTTGTCATTTATAACTCTGCAGGTTTGTGAATTACAGTGCCCCTGAGCTCCTTTCTTCAACTCGCTTTCTTGTGAGCTGGCCGCAACACCGCAGGATGGCTTCAGGCCCTAATCTGGTTCCGGCACGGCACGCTGAGCCTTTGGTTCTTTCCTCTTCCTGGTGGGAAATGGGAGTTAAATTTGCCCGTCCAGACACCTCCATCTAGTCTCTCATTGGTTCTCGCTATTCCTGTTCATCTTCCGCAGAAATTGCAAACTGGGCCAAACAGGAGGTTAAAGGGACTGACTCTCCAAGTCGGGAGAGTGTTAGTAAAGCGTCTGGAATGTTGCACCCGAGTACCAGGGTACGAAAACTGAGACATATTTGAACACGTCTCCCGATCACATGGTTGATCATACTCTAGGTTCCACATGCATGTTTTAGCTGAAGGAAGAATACCTTAAACCTGGGTAGTTGAAACCCGTGGAATGGGTACCATGCAATATGACTTCAAAGGGTCTTCATTTGCTCACCGAACCTCTCCAATCCTATCACTGCTGCGTTTATATCCCTGTACACATGCTTGATTCTCTTTCGGAGACATAGCAATCCATAGGTTTTAAGATACTTAAGAGTCAGGTACATTCTTAGGCGTTTAATATGGGGTGTTGAGTCCATTTCGTTGAGCAAGGAGTAGCTCTTGTCTATTCCATATTTGGCTTAAGGAACTTTATCTGTGCTCATTTCAATCTCTGGTTTTATGCAGCACCCCAACTCACCTTTACCCTTAAACAAGCATAAGTTGGTTTTCTAAATTTGAGACCCTGTTCTGTTCTGTAATTCAGTTCCTGTGTAGCCAAGTTTACATTCCGTGTATTACTGATATCTTATGATGTTTCTTTTTCTGTGTGACTTATTTCAGTTAGAATCATCGTACCTGAATCCACTCATTGTGCTGCTACGGGCCTGATGACATAGATTTCACTGCTGAGTGATACTGCATTGTACGTAAGTACCACAAGTTTTTTATCCATTTTTCACTTTCTGTGGTATTGAACTTGTACGGTAAACGAGGTTCTTGTAAACAGAGGCGTCCCAAACATTGGGGTGGCTGTATCTTTTTGATTTTAATTTCCCTAAGCTATAGGACCATAAGTGGAAGTGCCCTAGGCTCTGTTGCTTTGTTTTTTAGATGTTTCAGGAAACACCATACACTTCTCCCCAGTGTCTGTTGGCAATGTACATCCCGCCCATCAGCATAACAAGGCTCCCAGTTCTCCATGGCCTGTCCTGCCTTTCTGGATTTTACACTTTTTTCAGATGGCCCTTTTGACCGGGGGGAAGTGAGACTTCATTGTAGTGCAGATTTCCTTTGCAAGCTTGCTTGGTTGGCCAAAAAGGGCGTATGCGTTTTTTCCTGAATATATTCAGGAAAAAACGCATACGCCCTTTTTGGCCAAGTGCATCATTGTGGACGTTCTGCCTCTTTTCCTATGCTTTCAATGCAATTCCAGTCTACCTCCTGAAATCGGTTTCCTGCAATTCTGCCCCGCTTTCAAGTCCTCTTGGCAGCCTTACTTCAGTATATTTTTGGACGATAGTTGTCATTTATAACTCTGCAGGTTTGTGAATTACAGTGCCCCTGAGCTCCTTTCTTCAACTCGCTTTCTTGTGAGCTGGCCGCAACACCGCAGGATGGCTTCAGGCCCTAATCTGGTTCCGGCACGGCACGCTGAGCCTTTGGTTCTTTCCTCTTCCTGGTGGGAAATGGGAGTTAAATTTGCCCGTCCAGACACCTCCAGCTAGTCTCTCATTGGTTCTCGCTATTCCTGTTCATCTTCCGCAGAAATTGCAAACTGGGCCAAACAGGAGGTTAAAGGGACTGACTCTCCAAGTCGGGAGAGTGTTAGTAAAGCGTCTGGAATGTTGCACCCGAGTACCAGGGTACGAAAACTGAGACATATTTAAACACGTCTCCCGATCACATGGTTGATCATACTCTAGGTTCCACATGCATGTTTTAGCTGAAGGAAGAATACCTTAAACCTGGGTAGTTGAAACCCGTGGAATGGGTACCATGCAATACGACTTCAAAGGGTCTTCATTTGTTCACCGAACCTCTCCAATCCTATCACTGCTGCGTTTATGTCCCTGTACACATGCTTGATTCTCTTTCGGAGACATAGCAATCCATAGGTTTTAAGATACTTAAGAGTCAGGTACAGTCTTAGGCGTTTAATATGGGGTGTTGAGTCCATTTCGTTGAGCAAGGAGTAGCTCTTGTCTATTCCATATTTGGCTTAAGGAACTTTATCTGTGCTCATTTCAATCTCTGGTTTTATGCAGCACCCCAACTCACCTTTACCCTTAAACAAGCATAAGTTGGTTTTCTAAATTTGAGACCCTGTTCTGTTCTGTAATTCAGTTCCTGTGTAGCCAAGTTTACATTCCGTGTATTACTGATATCTTATGATGTTTCTTTTTCTGTGTGACTTATTTCAGTTAGAATCATCGTACCTGAATCCACTCATTGTGCTGCTATGGGCCTGATGGCATAGATTTCACTGCTGAGTGATACTGCATTGTACGTAAGTACCACAAGTTCTTTATCCATTTTTCACTTTCTGTGATATTGAACTTGTACGGTAAATGAGGTTCTTGTAAACAGAGGCGTCCCAAACATTGGGGTGGCTGTATCTTTTTGATTTTAATTTCCCTAAGCTATAGGACCATAAGTGGAAGTGCCCTAGGCTCTGTTGCTTTGTTTTTTAGACGTTTCAGGAAACACCATACACTTCTCCCGAGTGTCTGTTGGCAATTTACATCCCGCCCATCAGCATAACAAGGCTCCCAGTTCTCCATGGCCTGTCCTGCCTTTCTGGATTTTACACTTTTTTCAGATGGCCCTTTTGACCGGGGGGAAGTGAGACTTCATTGTAGTGCAGATTTCCTTTGCAAGCTTGCTTGGTTGGCCAAAAAGGGCGTATGCGTTTTTTCCTGAATATATTCAGGAAAAAACGCATACGCCCTTTTTGGCCAAGTGCATCATTTTGGACGTTCTGCCTCTTTTCCTATGCTTTCAATGCAATTCCAGTCTACCTCCTGAAATCGGTTTCCTGCAATTCTGCCCCGCTTTCAAGTCCTCTTGGCAGCCTTACTTCAGTATATTTTTGGACGATAGTTGTCATTTATAACTCTGCAGGTTTGTGAATTACAGTGCCCCTGAGCTCCTTTCTTCAACTCGCTTTCTTGTGAGCTGGCCGCAACACCGCATGATGGCTTCAGGCCCTAATCTGGTTCCGGCACGGCACGCTGAGCCTTTGGTTATTTCCTCTTCCTGGTGGGAAATGAGAGTTAAATTTGCCCGTCCAGACACCTCCAGCTAGTCTCTCATTGGTTCTCGCTATTCCTGTTCATCTTCCGCAGAAATTGCAAACTGGGCCAAACAGGAGGTTAAAGGGACTGACTCTCCAAGTCGGGAGAGTGTTAGTAAAGCGTCTGGAATGTTGCACCCGAGTACCAGGGTACGAAAACTGAGACATATTTGAACACGTCTCCCGTTCACACGGTTGATCATACTCTAGGTTCCACATGCATGTTTTAGCTGAAGGAAGAATACCTTAAACCTGGGTAGTTGAAACCCGTGGAATGGGTACCATGCAATATGACTTCAAAGGGTCTTCATTTGCTCACCGAACCTCTCCAATCCTATCACTGCTGCGTTTATGTCCCTGTACACATGCTTGATTCTCTTTCGGAGACATAGCAATCCATAGGTTTTAAGATACTTAAGAGTCAGGTACATTCTTAGGCGTTTAATATGCGGTGTTGAGTCCATTTCGTTGAGCAAGGAGTAGCTCTTGTCTATTCCATATTTGGCTTAAGGAACTTTATCTGTGCTCATTTCAATCTCTGGTTTTATGCAGCACCCCAACTCACCTTTACCCTTAAACAAGCATAAGTTGGTTTTCTAAATTTGAGACCCTGTTCTGTTCTGTAATTCAGTTCCTGTGTAGCCAAGTTTACATTCCGTGTATTACTGATATCTTATGATGTTTCTTTTTCTGTGTGACTTATTTCAGTTAGAATCATCGTACCTGAATCCACTCATTGTGCTGCTACGGGCCTGATGACATAGATTTCACTGCTGAGTGATACTGCATTGTACGTAAGTACCACAAGTTCTTTATCCATTTTTCACTTTCTGTGATATTGAACTTGTACGGTAAACGAGGTTCTTGTAAACAGAGGCGTCCCAAACATTGGGGTGGCTGTATCTTTTTTATTTTAATTTCCCTAAGCTATAGGACCATAAGTGGAAGTGCCCTAGGCTCTGTTGCTTTGTTTTTTAGACGTTTCAGGAAACACCATACACTTCTCCCGAGTGTCTGTTGGCAATGTACATCCCGCCCATCAGCATAACAAGGCTCCCAGTTCTCCATGGCCTGTCCTGCCTTTCTGGATTTTACACTTTTTTCAGATGGCCCTTTTGACCGGGGGGAAGTGAGACTTCATTGTAGTGCAGATTTCCTTTGCAAGCTTGCTTGGTTGGCCAAAAAGGGCGTATGCGTTTTTTCCTGAATATATTCAGGAAAAAACGCATACGCCCTTTTTGGCCAAGTGCATCATTGTGGACGTTCTGCCTCTTTTCCTATGCTTTCAATGCAATTCCAGTCTACCTCCTGAAATCGGTTTCCTGCAATTCTGCCCCGCTTTCTAGTCCTCTTGGCAGCCTTACTTCAGTATATTTTTGGACGATAGTTGTCATTTATAACTCTGCAGGTTTGTGAATTACAGTGCCCCTGAGCTCCTTTCTTCAACTCGCTTTCTTGTGAGCTGGCCGCAACAGCGCAGGATGGCTTCAGGCCCTAATCTGGTTCCGGCACGGCACGCTGAGCCTTTGGTTATTTCCTCTTCCTGGTGGGAAATGAGAGTTAAATTTGCCCGTCCAGACACCTCCAGCTAGTCTCTCATTGGTTCTCGCTATTCCTGTTCATCTTCCGCAGAAATTGCAAACTGGGCCAAACAGGAGGTTAAAGGGACTGACTCTCCAAGTCGGGAGAGTGTTAGTAAAGCGTCTGGAATGTTGCACCCGAGTACCAGGGTACGAAAACTGAGACATATTTGAACACGTCTCCCGATCACATGGTTGATCATACTCTAGGTTCCACATGCATGTTTTAGCTGAAGGAAGAATACCTTAAACCTGGGTAGTTGAAACCCGTGGAATGGGTACCATGCAATATGACTTCAAAGGGTCTTCATTTGCTCACCGAACCTCTCCAATCCTATCACTGCTGCGTTTATGTCCCTGTACACATGCTTGATTCTCTTTCGGAGACATAGCAATCCATAGGTTTTAAGATACTTAAGAGTCAGGTACATTCTTAGGCGTTTAATATGGGGTGTTGAGTCCATTTCGTTGAGCAAGGAGTAGCTCTTGTCTATTCCATATTTGGCTTAAGGAACTTTATCTGTGCTCATTTCAATCTCTGGTTTTATGCAGCACCCCAACTCACCTTTACCCTTAAACAAGCATAAGTTGGTTTTCTAAATTTGAGACCCTGTTCTGTTCTGTAATTCAGTTCCTGTGTAGCCAAGTTTACATTCCGTGTATTACTGATATCTTATGATGTTTCTTTTTCTGTGTGACTTATTTCAGTTAGAATCATCGTACCTGAATCCACTCATTGTGCTGCTACGGGCCTGATGACATAGATTTCACTGCTGAGTGATACTGCATTGTACGTAAGTACCACAAGTTCTTTATCCATTTTTCACTTTCTGTGATATTGAACTTGTACGGTAAACGAGGTTCTTGTAAACAGAGGCGTCCCAAACATTGGGGTGGCTGTATCTTTTTTATTTTAATTTCCCTAAGCTATAGGACCATAAGTGGAAGTGCCCTAGGCTCTGTTGCTTTGTTTTTTAGACGTTTCAGGAAACACCATACACTTCTCCCCAGTGTCTGTTGGCAATGTACATCCCGCCCATCAGCATAACAAGGCTCCCAGTTCTCCATGGCCTGTCCTGCCTTTCTGGATTTTACACTTTTTTCAGATGGCCCTTTTGACCGGGGGGAAGTGAGACTTCATTGTAGTGCAGATTTCCTTTGCAAGCTTGCTTGGTTGGCCAAAAAGGGCGTATGCGTTTTTTCCTGAATATATTCAGGAAAAAACGCATACGCCCTTTTTGGCCAAGTGCATCATTGTGGACGTTCTGCCTCTTTTCCTATGCTTTCAATGCAATTCCAGTCTACCTCCTGAAATCGGTTTCCTGCAATTCTGCCCCGCTTTCAAGTCCTCTTGGCAGCCTTACTTCAGTATATTTTTGCACGATAGTTGTCATTTATAACTCTGCAGGTTTGTGAATTACAGTGCCCCTGAGCTCCTTTCTTCAACTCGCTTTCTTGTGAGCTGGCCGCAACAGCGCAGGATGGCTTCAGGCCCTAATCTGGTTCCGGCACGGCACGCTGAGCCTTTGGTTATTTCCTCTTCCTGGTGGGAAATGAGAGTTAAATTTGCCCGTCCAGACACCTCCAGCTAGTCTCTCATTGGTTCTCGCTATTCCTGTTCATCTTCCGCAGAAATTGCAAACTGGGCCAAACAGGAGGTTAAAGGGACTGACTCTCCAAGTCGGGAGAGTGTTAGTAAAGCGTCTGGAATGTTGCACCCGAGTACCAGGGTACGAAAACTGAGACATATTTGAACACGTCTCCCGATCACATGGTTGATCATACTCTAGGTTCCACATGCATGTTTTAGCTGAAGGAAGAATACCTTAAACCTGGGTAGTTGAAACCCGTGGAATGGGTACCATGCAATATGACTTCAAAGGGTCTTCATTTGCTCACCGAACCTCTCCAATCCTATCACTGCTGCGTTTATGTCCCTGTACACATGCTTGATTCTCTTTCGGAGACATAGCAATCCATAGGTTTTAAGATACTTAAGAGTCAGGTACATTCTTAGGCGTTTAATATGCGGTGTTGAGTCCATTTCGTTGAGCAAGGAGTAGCTCTTGTCTATTCCATATTTGGCTTAAGGAACTTTATCTGTGCTCATTTCAATCTCTGGTTTTATGCAGCACCCCAACTCACCTTTACCCTTAAACAAGCATAAGTTGGTTTTCTAAATTTGAGACCCTGTTCTGTTCTGTAATTCAGTTCCTGTGTAGCCAAGTTTACATTCCGTGTATTACTGATATCTTATGATGTTTCTTTTTCTGTGTGACTTATTTCAGTTAGAATCATCGTACCTGAATCCACTCATTGTGCTGCTACGGGCCTGATGACATAGATTTCACTGCTGAGTGATACTGCATTGTACGTAAGTACCACAAGTTCTTTATCCATTTTTCACTTTCTGTGATATTGAACTTGTACGGTAAACGAGGTTCTTGTAAACAGAGGCGTCCCAAACATTGGGGTGGCTGTATCTTTTTTATTTTAATTTCCCTAAGCTATAGGACCATAAGTGGAAGTGCCCTAGGCTCTGTTGCTTTGTTTTTTAGACGTTTCAGGAAACACCATACACTTCTCCCCAGTGTCTGTTGGCAATGTACATCCCGCCCATCAGCATAACAAGGCTCCCAGTTCTCCATGGCCTGTCCTGCCTTTCTGGATTTTACACTTTTTTCAGATGGCCCTTTTGACCGGGGGGAAGTGAGACTTCATTGTAGTGCAGATTTCCTTTGCAAGCTTGCTTGGTTGGCCAAAAAGGGCGTATGCGTTTTTTCCTGAATATATTCAGGAAAAAACGCATACGCCCTTTTTGGCCAAGTGCATCATTGTGGACGTTCTGCCTCTTTTCCTATGCTTTCAATGCAATTCCAGTCTACCTCCTGAAATCGGTTTCCTGCAATTCTGCCCCGCTTTCAAGTCCTCTTGGCAGCCTTACTTCAGTATATTTTTGGACGATAGTTGTCATTTATAACTCTGCAGGTTTGTGAATTACAGTGCCCCTGAGCTCCTTTCTTCAACTCGCTTTCTTGTGAGCTGGCCGCAACAGCGCAGGATGGCTTCAGGCCCTAATCTGGTTCCGGCACGGCACGCTGAGCCTTTGGTTATTTCCTCTTCCTGGTGGGAAATGAGAGTTAAATTTGCCCGTCCAGACACCTCCAGCTAGTCTCTCATTGGTTCTCGCTATTCCTGTTCATCTTCCGCAGAAATTGCAAACTGGGCCAAACAGGAGGTTAAAGGGACTGACTCTCCAAGTCGGGAGAGTGTTAGTAAAGCGTCTGGAATGTTGCACCCGAGTACCAGGGTACGAAAACTGAGACATATTTGAACACGTCTCCCGATCACATGGTTGATCATACTCTAGGTTCCACATGCATGTTTTAGCTGAAGGAAGAATACCTTAAACCTGGGTAGTTGAAACCCGTGGAATGGGTACCATGCAATATGACTTCAAAGGGTCTTCATTTGCTCACCGAACCTCTCCAATCCTATCACTGCTGCGTTTATGTCCCTGTACACATGCTTGATTCTCTTTCGGAGACATAGCAATCCATAGGTTTTAAGATACTTAAGAGTCAGGTACATTCTTAGGCGTTTAATATGCGGTGTTGAGTCCATTTCGTTGAGCAAGGAGTAGCTCTTGTCTATTCCATATTTGGCTTAAGGAACTTTATCTGTGCTCATTTCAATCTCTGGTTTTATGCAGCACCCCAACTCACCTTTCCCCTTAAACAAGCATAAGTTGGTTTTCTAAATTTGAGACCCTGTTCTGTTCTGTAATTCAGTTCCTGTGTAGCCAAGTTTACATTCCGTGTATTACTGATATCTTATGATGTTTCTTTTTCTGTGTGACTTATTTCAGTTAGAATCATCGTACCTGAATCCACTCATTGTGCTGCTACGGGCCTGATGACATAGATTTCACTGCTGAGTGATACTGCATTGTACGTAAGTACCACAAGTTCTTTATCCATTTTTCACTTTCTGTGATATTGAACTTGTACGGTAAACGAGGTTCTTGTAAACAGAGGCGTCCCAAACATTGGGGTGGCTGTATCTTTTTGATTTTAATTTCCCTAAGCTATAGGACCATAAGTGGAAGTGCCCTAGGCTCTGTTGCTTTGTTTTTTAGACGTTTCAGGAAACACCATACACTTCTCCCCAGTGTCTGTTGGCAATTTACATCCCGCCCATCAGCATAACAAGGCTCCCAGTTCTCCATGGCCTGTCCTGCCTTTCTGGATTTTACACTTTTTTCAGATGGCCCTTTTGACCAGGGGGAAGTGAGACTTCATTGTAGTGCAGATTTCCTTTGCAAGCTTGCTTGGTTGGCCAAAAAGGGCGTATGCGTTTTTTCCTGAATATATTCAGGAAAAAACGCATACGCCCTTTTTGGCCAAGTGCATCATTGTGGACGTTCTGCCTCTTTTCCTATGCTTTCGATGCAATTCCAGTCTACCTCCTGAAATCGGTTTCCTGCAATTCTGCCCCGCTTTCAAGTCCTCTTGGCAGCCTTACTTCAGTATATTTTTGGACGATAGTTGTCATTTATAACTCTGCAGGTTTGTGAATTACAGTGCCCCTGAGCTCCTTTCTTCAACTCGCTTTCTTGTGAGCTGGCCGCAACACCGCAGGATGGCTTCAGGCCCTAATCTGGCTCCGGCACGGCACGCTGAGCCTTTGGTTCTTTCCTCTTCCTGGTGGGAAATGGGAGTTAAATTTGCCCGTCCAGACACCTCCATCTAGTCTCTCATTGGTTCTCGCTATTCCTGTTCATCTTCCGCAGAAATTGCAAACTGGGCCAAACAGGAGGTTAAAGGGACTGACTCTCCAAGTCGGGAGAGTGTTAGTAAAGCGTCTGGAATGTTGCACCCGAGTACCAGGGTACGAAAACTGAGACATATTTGAACACGTCTCCCGATCACATGGTTGATCATACTCTAGCTTCCACATGCATGTTTTAGCTGAAGGAAGAATACCTTAAACCTGGGTAGTTGAAACCCGTGGAATGGGTACCATGCAATATGACTTCAAAGGGTCTTCATTTGCTCACCGAACCTCTCCAATCCTATCACTGCTGCGTTTATGTCCCTGTACACATGCTTGATTCTCTTTCGGAGACATAGCAATCCATAGGTTTTAAGATACTTAAGAGTCAGGTACATTCTTAGGCGTTTAATATGCGGTGTTGAGTCCATTTCGTTGAGCAAGGAGTAGCTCTTGTCTATTCCATATTTGGCTTAAGGAACTTTATCTGTGCTCATTTCAATCTCTGGTTTTATGCAGCACCCCAACTCACCTTTCCCCTTAAACAAGCATAAGTTGGTTTTCTAAATTTGAGACCCTGTTCTGTTCTGTAATTCAGTTCCTGTGTAGCCAAGTTTACATTCCGTGTATTACTGATATCTTATGATGTTTCTTTTTCTGTGTGACTTATTTCAGTTAGAATCATCGTACCTGAATCCACTCATTGTGCTGCTACGGGCCTGATGACATAGATTTCACTGCTGAGTGATACTGCATTGTACGTAAGTACCACAAGTTCTTTATCCATTTTTCACTTTCTGTGATATTGAACTTGTACGGTAAACGAGGTTCTTGTAAACAGAGGCGTCCCAAACATTGGGGTGGCTGTATCTTTTTGATTTTAATTTCCCTAAGCTATAGGACCATAAGTGGAAGTGCCCTAGGCTCTGTTGCTTTGTTTTTTAGACGTTTCAGGAAACACCATACACTTCTCCCGAGTGTCTGTTGGCAATTTACATCCCGCCCATCAGCATAACAAGGCTCCCAGTTCTCCATGGCCTGTCCTGCCTTTCTGGATTTTACACTTTTTTCAGATGGCCCTTTTGACCGGGGGGAAGTGAGACTTCATTGTAGTGCAGATTTCCTTTGCAAGCTTGCTTGGTTGGCCAAAAAGGGCGTATGCGTTTTTTCCTGAATATATTCAGGAAAAAACGCATACGCCCTTTTTGGCCAAGTGCATCATTTTGGACGTTCTGCCTCTTTTCCTATGCTTTCAATGCAATTCCAGTCTACCTCCTGAAATCGGTTTCCTGCAATTCTGCCCCGCTTTCAAGTCCTCTTGGCAGCCTTACTTCAGTATATTTTTGGACGATAGTTGTCATTTATAACTCTGCAGGTTTGTGAATTACAGTGCCCCTGAGCTCCTTTCTTCAACTCGCTTTCTTGTGAGCTGGCCGCAACAGCGCAGGATGGCTTCAGGCCCTAATCTGGTTCCGGCACGGCACGCTGAGCCTTTGGTTATTTCCTCTTCCTGGTGGGAAATGAGAGTTAAATTTGCCCGTCCAGACACCTCCAGCTAGTCTCTCATTGGTTCTCGCTATTCCTGTTCATCTTCCGCAGAAATTGCAAACTGGGCCAAACAGGAGGTTAAAGGGACTGACTCTCCAAGTCGGGAGAGTGTTAGTAAAGCATCTGGAATGTTGCACCCGAGTACCAGGGTACGAAAACTGAGACATATTTGAACACGTCTCCCGATCACATGGTTGATCATACTCTAGGTTCCACATGCATGTTTTAGCTGAAGGAAGAATACCTTAAACCTGGGTAGTTGAAACCCGTGGAATGGGTACCATGCAATATGACTTCAAAGGGTCTTCATTTGCTCACCGAACCTCTCCAATCCTATCACTGCTGCGTTTATGTCCCTGTACACATGCTTGATTCTCTTTCGGAGACATAGCAATCCATAGGTTTTAAGATACTTAAGAGTCAGGTACATTCTTAGGCGTTTAATATGGGGTGTTGAGTCCATTTCGTTGAGCAAGGAGTAGCTCTTGTCTATTCCATATTTGGCTTAAGGAACTTTATCTGTGCTCATTTCAATCTCTGGTTTTATGCAGCACCCCAACTCACCTTTACCCTTAAACAAGCATAAGTTGGTTTTCTAAATTTGAGACCCTGTTCTGTTCTGTAATTCAGTTCCTGTGTAGCCAAGTTTACATTCCGTGTATTACTGATATCTTATGATGTTTCTTTTTCTGTGTGACTTATTTCAGTTAGAATCATCGTACCTGAATCCACTCATTGTGCTGCTACGGGCCTGATGACATAGATTTCACTGCTGAGTGATACTGCATTGTACATAAGTACCACAAGTTCTTTATCCATTTTTCACTTTCTGTGATATTGAACTTGTACGGTAAACGAGGTTCTTGTAAACAGAGGCGTCCCAAACATTGGGGTGGCTGTATCTTTTTTATTTTAATTTCCCTAAGCTATAGGACCATAAGTGGAAGTGCCCTAGGCTCTGTTGCTTTGTTTTTTAGACGTTTCAGGAAACACCATACACTTCTCCCCAGTGTCTGTTGGCAATGTACATCCCGCCCATCAGCATAACAAGGCTCCCAGTTCTCCATGGCCTGTCCTGCCTTTCTGGATTTTACACTTTTTTCAGATGGCCCTTTTGACCGGGGGGAAGTGAGACTTCATTGTAGTGCAGATTTCCTTTGCAAGCTTGCTTGGTTGGCCAAAAAGGGCGTATGCGTTTTTTCCTGAATATATTCAGGAAAAAACGCATACGCCCTTTTTGGCCAAGTGCATCATTGTGGACGTTCTGCCTCTTTTCCTATGCTTTCAATGCAATTCCAGTCTACCTCCTGAAATCGGTTTCCTGCAATTCTGCCCCGCTTTCAAGTCCTCTTGGCAGCCTTACTTCAGTATATTTTTGGACGATAGTTGTCATTTATAACTCTGCAGGTTTGTGAATTACAGTGCCCCTGAGCTCCTTTCTTCAACTCGCTTTCTTGTGAGCTGGCCGCAACAGCGCAGGATGGCTTCAGGCCCTAATCTGGTTCCGGCACGGCACGCTGAGCCTTTGGTTATTTCCTCTTCCTGGTGGGAAATGAGAGTTAAATTTGCCCGTCCAGACACCTCCAGCTAGTCTCTCATTGGTTCTCGCTATTCCTGTTCATCTTCCGCAGAAATTGCAAACTGGGCCAAACAGGAGGTTAAAGGGACTGACTCTCCAAGTCGGGAGAGTGTTAGTAAAGCGTCTGGAATGTTGCACCCGAGTACCAGGGTACGAAAACTGAGACATATTTGAACACGTCTCCCGATCACATGGTTGATCATACTCTAGGTTCCACATGCATGTTTTAGCTGAAGGAAGAATACCTTAAACCTGGGTAGTTGAAACCCGTGGAATGGGTACCATGCAATATGACTTCAAAGGGTCTTCATTTGCTCACCGAACCTCTCCAATCCTATCACTGCTGCGTTTATGTCCCTGTACACATGCTTGATTCTCTTTCGGAGACATAGCAATCCATAGGTTTTAAGATACTTAAGAGTCAGGTACATTCTTAGGCGTTTAATATGGGGTGTTGAGTCCATTTCGTTGAGCAAGGAGTAGCTCTTGTCTATTCCATATTTGGCTTAAGGAACTTTATCTGTGCTCATTTCAATCTCTGGTTTTATGCAGCACCCCAACTCACCTTTACCCTTAAACAAGCATAAGTTGGTTTTCTAAATTTGAGACCCTGTTCTGTTCTGTAATTCAGTTCCTGTGTAGCCAAGTTTACATTCCGTGTATTACTGATATCTTATGATGTTTCTTTTTCTGTGTGACTTATTTCAGTTAGAATCATCGTACCTGAATCCACTCATTGTGCTGCTACGGGCCTGATGACATAGATTTCACTGCTGAGTGATACTGCATTGTACGTAAGTACCACAAGTTCTTTATCCATTTTTCACTTTCTGTGATATTGAACTTGTACGGTAAACGAGGTTCTTGTAAACAGAGGCGTCCCAAACATTGGGGTGGCTGTATCTTTTTGATTTTAATTTCCCTAAGCTATAGGACCATAAGTGGAAGTGCCCTAGGCTCTGTTGCTTTGTTTTTTAGATGTTTCAGGAAACACCATACACTTCTCCCGAGTGTCTGTTGGCAATGTACATCCCGCCCATCAGCATAACAAGGCTCCCAGTTCTCCATGGCCTGTCCTGCCTTTCTGGATTTTACACTTTTTTCAGATGGCCCTTTTGACCGGGGGGAAGTGAGACTTCATTGTAGTGCAGATTTCCTTTGCAAGCTTGCTTGGTTGGCCAAAAAGGGCGTATGCGTTTTTTCCTGAATATATTCAGGAAAAAACGCATACGCCCTTTTTGGCCAAGTGCATCATTGTGGACGTTCTGCCTCTTTTCCTATGCTTTCAATGCAATTCCAGTCTACCTCCTGAAATCGGTTTCCTGCAATTCTGCCCCGCTTTCAAGTCCTCTTGGCAGCCTTACTTCAGTATATTTTTGGACGATAGTTGTCATTTATAACTCTGCAGGTTTGTGAATTACAGTGCCCCTGAGCTCCTTTCTTCAACTCGCTTTCTTGTGAGCTGGCCGCAACACCGCAGGATGGCTTCAGGCCCTAATCTGGTTCCGGCACGGCACGCTGAGCCTTTGGTTATTTCCTCTTCCTGGTGGGAAATGAGAGTTAAATTTGCCCGTCCAGACACCTCCAGCTAGTCTCTCATTGGTTCTCGCTATTCCTGTTCATCTTCCGCAGAAATTGCAAACTGGGCCAAACAGGAGGTTAAAGGGACTGACTCTCCAAGTCGGGAGAGTGTTAGTAAAGCGTCTGGAATGTTGCACCCGAGTACCAGGGTACGAAAACTGAGACATATTTGAACACGTCTCCCGATCACATGGTTGATCATACTCTAGGTTCCACATGCATGTTTTAGCTGAAGGAAGAATACCTTAAACCTGGGTAGTTGAAACCCGTGGAATGGGTACCATGCAATATGACTTCAAAGGGTCTTCATTTGCTCACCGAACCTCTCCAATCCTATCACTGCTGCGTTTATGTCCCTGTACACATGCTTGATTCTCTTTCGGAGACATAGCAATCCATAGGTTTTAAGATACTTAAGAGTCAGGTACATTCTTAGGCGTTTAATATGCGGTGTTGAGTCCATTTCGTTGAGCAAGGAGTAGCTCTTCTCTATTCCATATTTGGTTTAAGGAACTTTATCTGTGCTCATTTCAATCTCTGGTTTTATGCAGCACCCAAACTCACCTTTACCCTTAAACAAGCATAAGTTGGTTTTCTAAATTTGAGACCCTGTTCTGTTCTGTAATTCAGTTCCTGTGTAGCCAAGTTTACATTCCGTGTATTACTGATATCTTATGATGTTTCTTTTTCTGTGTGACTTATTTCAGTTAGAATCATCGTACCTGAATCCACTCATTGTGCTGCTACGGGCCTGATGACATAGATTTCACTGCTGAGTGATACTGCATTGTACGTAAGTACCACAAGTTCTTTATCCATTTTTCACTTTCTGTGATATTGAACTTGTACGGTAAACGAGGTTCTTGTAAACAGAGGCGTCCCAAACATTGGGGTGGCTGTATCTTTTTTATTTTAATTTCCCTAAGCTATAGGACCATAAGTGGAAGTGCCCTAGGCTCTGTTGCTTTGTTTTTTAGATGTTTCAGGAAACACCATACACTTCTCCCGAGTGTCTGTTGGCAATGTACATCCCGCCCATCAGCATAACAAGGCTCCCAGTTCTCCATGGCCTGTCCTGCCTTTCTGGATTTTACACTTTTTTCAGATGGCCCTTTTGACCGGGGGGAAGTGAGACTTCATTGTAGTGCAGATTTCCTTTGCAAGCTTGCTTGGTTGGCCAAAAAGTGCGTATGCGTTTTTTCCTGAATATATTCAGGAAAAAACGCATACGCCCTTTTTGGCCAAGTGCATCATTGTGGACGTTCTGCCTCTTTTCCTATGCTTTCAATGCAATTCCAGTCTACCTCCTGAAATCGGTTTCCTGCAATTCTGCCCCGCTTTCAAGTCCTCTTGGCAGCCTTACTTCAGTATATTTTTGGACGATAGTTGTCATTTATAACTCTGCAGGTTTGTGAATTACAGTGCCCCTGAGCTCCTTTCTTCAACTCGCTTTCTTGTGAGCTGGCCGCAACACCGCAGGATGGCTTCAGGCCCTAATCTGGTTCCGGCACGGCACGCTGAGCCTTTGGTTCTTTCCTCTTCCTGGTGGGAAATGGGAGTTAAATTTGCCCGTCCAGACACCTCCAGCTAGTCTCTCATTGGTTCTCGCTATTCCTGTTCATCTTCCACAGAAATTGCAAACTGGGCCAAACAGGAGGTTAAAGGGACTGACTCTCCAAGTCGGGAGAGTGTTAGTAAAGCATCTGGAATGTTGCACCCGAGTACCAGGGTACGAAAACTGAGACATATTTGAACACGTCTCCCGATCACATGGTTGATCATACTCTAGGTTCCACATGCATGTTTTAGCTGAAGGAAGAATACCTTAAACCTGGGTAGTTGAAACCCATGGAATGGGTACCATGCAATATGACTTCAAAGGGTCTTCATTTGCTCACCGAACCTCTCCAATCCTAACACTGCTGCGTTTATGTCCCTGTACACATGCTTGATTCTCTTTCGGAGACATAGCAATCCATAGGTTTTAAGATACTTAAGAGTCAGGTACATTCTTAGGCGTTTAATATGCGGTGTTGAGTCCATTTCGTTGAGCAAGGAGTAGCTCTTGTCTATTCCATATTTGGCTTAAGGAACTTTATCTGTGCTCATTTCAATCTCTGGTTTTATGCAGCACCCCAACTCACCTTTCCCCTTAAACAAGCATAAGTTGGTTTTCTAAATTTGAGACCCTGTTCTGTTCTGTAATTCAGTTCCTGTGTAGCCAAGTTTACATTCCGTGTATTACTGATATCTTATGATGTTTCTTTTTCTGTGTGACTTATTTCAGTTAGAATCATCGTACCTGAATCCACTCATTGTGCTGCTACGGGCCTGATGACATAGATTTCACTGCTGAGTGATACTGCATTGTACGTAAGTACCACAAGTTCTTTATCCATTTTTCACTTTCTGTGATATTGAACTTGTACGGTAAACGAGGTTCTTGTAAACAGAGGCGTCCCAAACATTGGGGTGGCTGTATCTTTTTTATTTTAATTTCCCTAAGCTATAGGACCATAAGTGGAAGTGCCCTAGGCTCTGTTGCTTTGTTTTTTAGATGTTTCAGGAAACACCATACACTTCTCCCGAGTGTCTGTTGGCAATGTACATCCCGCCCATCAGCATAACAAGGCTCCCAGTTCTCCATGGCCTGTCCTGCCTTTCTGGATTTTACACTTTTTTCAGATGGCCCTTTTGACCGGGGGGAAGTGAGACTTCATTGTAGTGCAGATTTCCTTTGCAAGCTTGCTTGGTTGGCCAAAAAGTGCGTATGCGTTTTTTCCTGAATATATTCAGGAAAAAACGCATACGCCCTTTTTGGCCAAGTGCATCATTGTGGACGTTCTGCCTCTTTTCCTATGCTTTCAATGCAATTCCAGTCTACCTCCTGAAATCGGTTTCCTGCAATTCTGCCCCGCTTTCAAGTCCTCTTGGCAGCCTTACTTCAGTATATTTTTGGACGATAGTTGTCATTTATAACTCTGCAGGTTTGTGAATTACAGTGCCCCTGAGCTCCTTTCTTCAACTCGCTTTCTTGTGAGCTGGCCGCAACACCGCAGGATGGCTTCAGGCCCTAATCTGGTTCCGGCACGGCACGCTGAGCCTTTGGTTCTTTCCTCTTCCTGGTGGGAAATGGGAGTTAAATTTGCCCGTCCAGACACCTCCAGCTAGTCTCTCATTGGTTCTCGCTATTCCTGTTCATCTTCCACAGAAATTGCAAACTGGGCCAAACAGGAGGTTAAAGGGACTGACTCTCCAAGTCGGGAGAGTGTTAGTAAAGCGTCTGGAATGTTGCACCCGAGTACCAGGGTACGAAAACTGAGACATATTTGAACACGTCTCCCGATCACATGGTTGATCATACTCTAGGTTCCACATGCATGTTTTAGCTGAAGGAAGAATACCTTAAACCTGGGTAGTTGAAACCCATGGAATGGGTACCATGCAATATGACTTCAAAGGGTCTTCATTTGCTCACCGAACCTCTCCAATCCTAACACTGCTGCGTTTATGTCCCTGTACACATGCTTGATTCTCTTTCGGAGACATAGCAATCCATAGGTTTTAAGATACTTAAGAGTCAGGTACATTCTTAGGCGTTTAATATGCGGTGTTGAGTCCATTTCGTTGAGCAAGGAGTAGCTCTTGTCTATTCCATATTTGGCTTAAGGAACTTTATCTGTGCTCATTTCAATCTCTGGTTTTATGCAGCACCCCAACTCACCTTTCCCCTTAAACAAGCATAAGTTGGTTTTCTAAATTTGAGACCCTGTTCTGTTCTGTAATTCAGTTCCTGTGTAGCCAAGTTTACATTCCGTGTATTACTGATATCTTATGATGTTTCTTTTTCTGTGTGACTTATTTCAGTTAGAATCATCATACCTGAATCCACTCATTGTGCTGCTACGGGCCTGATGACATAGATTTCACTGCTGAGTGATACTGCATTGTACGTAAGTACCACAAGTTCTTTATCCATTTTTCACTTTCTGTGATATTGAACTTGTACGGTAAACGAGGTTCTTGTAAACAGAGGCGTCCCAAACATTGGGGTGGCTGTATCTTTTTGATTTTAATTTCCCTAAGCTATAGGACCATAAGTGGAAGTGCCCTAGGCTCTGTTGCTTTGTTTTTTAGACGTTTCAGGAAACACCATACACTTCTCCCGAGTGTCTGTTGGCAATGTACATCCCGCCCATCAGCATAACAAGGCTCCCAGTTCTCCATGGCCTGTCCTGCCTTTCTGGATTTTACACTTTTTTCAGATGGCCCTTTTGACCGGGGGGAAGTGAGACTTCATTGTAGTGCAGATTTCCTTTGCAAGCTTGCTTGGTTGGCCAAAAAGGGCGTATGCGTTTTTTCCTGAATATATTCAGGAAAAAACGCATACGCCCTTTTTGGCCAAGTGCATCATTGTGGACGTTCTGCCTCTTTTCCTATGCTTTCAATGCAATTCCAGTCTACCTCCTGAAATCGGTTTCCTGCAATTCTGCCCCGCTTTCAAGTCCTCTTGGCAGCCTTACTTCAGTATATTTTTGGACGATAGTTGTCATTTATAACTCTGCAGGTTTGTGAATTACAGTGCCCCTGAGCTCCTTTCTTCAACTCGCTTTCTTGTGAGCTGGCCGCAACACCGCAGGATGGCTTCAGGCCCTAATCTGGTTCCGGCACGGCACGCTGAGCCTTTGGTTCTTTCCTCTTCCTGGTGGGAAATGGGAGTTAAATTTGCCCGTCCAGACACCTCCAGCTAGTCTCTCATTGGTTCTCGCTATTCCTGTTCATCTTCCGCAGAAATTGCAAACTGGGCCAAACAGGAGGTTAAAGGGACTGACTCTCCAAGTCGGGAGAGTGTTAGTAAAGCGTCTGGAATGTTGCACCCGAGTACCAGGGTACGAAAACTGAGACATATTTGAACACGTCTCCCGATCACATGGTTGATCATACTCTAGGTTCCACATGCATGTTTTAGCTGAAGGAAGAATACCTTAAACCTGGGTAGTTGAAACCCGTGGAATGGGTACCATGCAATATGACTTCAAAGGGTCTTCATTTGCTCACCGAACCTCTCCAATCCTATCACTGCTGCGTTTATGTCCCTGTACACATGCTTGATTCTCTTTCGGAGACATAGCAATCCATAGGTTTTAAGATACTTAAGAGTCAGGTACATTCTTAGGCGTTTAATATGCGGTGTTGAGTCCATTTCGTTGAGCAAGGAGTAGCTCTTGTCTATTCCATATTTGGCTTAAGGAACTTTATCTGTGCTCATTTCAATCTCTGGTTTTATGCAGCACCCCAACTCACCTTTACCCTTAAACAAGCATAAGTTGGTTTTCTAAATTTGAGACCCTGTTCTGTTCTGTAATTCAGTTCCTGTGTAGCCAAGTTTACATTCCGTGTATTACTGATATCTTATGATGTTTCTTTTTCTGTGTGACTTATTTCAGTTAGAATCATCGTACCTGAATCCACTCATTGTGCTGCTACGGGCCTGATGACATAGATTTCACTGCTGAGTGATACTGCATTGTACGTAAGTACCACAAGTTCTTTATCCATTTTTCACTTTCTGTGATATTGAACTTGTACGGTAAACGAGGTTCTTGTAAACAGAGGCGTCCCAAACATTGGGGTGGCTGTATCTTTTTGATTTTAATTTCCCTAAGCTATAGGACCATAAGTGGAAGTGCCCTAGGCTCTGTTGCTTTGTTTTTCAGACGTTTCAGGAAACACCATACACTTCTCCCGAGTGTCTGTTGGCAATTTACATCCCGCCCATCAGCATAACAAGGCTCCCAGTTCTCCATGGCCTGTCCTGCCTTTCTGGATTTTACACTTTTTTCAGATGGCCCTTTTGACCGGGGGGAAGTGAGACTTCATTGTAGTGCAGATTTCCTTTGCAAGCTTGCTTGGTTGGCCAAAAAGGGCGTATGCTTTTTTTCCTGAATATATTCAGGAAAAAACGCATACGCCCTTTTTGGCCAAGTGCATCATTGTGGACGTTCTGCCTCTTTTCCTATGCTTTCAATGCAATTCCAGTCTACCTCCTGAAATCGGTTTCCTGCAATTCTGCCCCGCTTTCAAGTCCTCTTGGCAGCTTACTTCAGTATATTTTTGGACGATAGTTGTCATTTATAACTCTGCAGGTTTGTGAATTACAGTGCCCCTGAGCTCCTTTCTTCAACTCGCTTTCTTGTGAGCTGGCCGCAACACCGCAGGATGGCTTCAGGCCCTAATCTGGTTCCGGCACGGCACGCTGAGCCTTTGGTTATTTCCTCTTCCTGGTGGGAAATGAGAGTTAAATTTGCCCGTCCAGACACCTCCAGCTAGTCTCTCATTGGTTCTCGCTATTCCTGTTCATCTTCCGCAGAAATTGCAAACTGGGCCAAACAGGAGGTTAAAGGGACTGACTCTCCAAGTCGGGAGAGTGTTAGTAAAGCGTCTGGAATGTTGCACCCGAGTACCAGGGTACGAAAACTGAGACATATTTGAACACGTCTCCCGTTCACATGGTTGATCATACTCTAGGTTCCACATGCATGTTTTAGCTGAAGGAAGAATACCTTAAACCTGGGTAGTTGAAACCCGTGGAATGGGTACCATGCAATATGACTTCAAAGGGTCTTCATTTGCTCACCGAACCTCTCCAATCCTATCACTGCTGCGTTTATGTCCCTGTACACATGCTTGATTCTCTTTCGGAGACATAGCAATCCATAGGTTTTAAGATACTTAAGAGTCAGGTACATTCTTAGGCGTTTAATATGCGGTGTTGAGTCCATTTCGTTGAGCAAGGAGTAGCTCTTGTCTATTCCATATTTGTCTTAAGGAACTTTATCTGTGCTCATTTCAATCTCTGGTTTTATGCAGCACCCCAACTCACCTTTACCCTTAAACAAGCATAAGTTGGTTTTCTAAATTTGAGACCCTGTTCTGTTCTGTAATTCAGTTCCTGTGTAGCCAAGTTTACATTCCGTGTATTATTGATATCTTATGATGTTTCTTTTTCTGTGTGACTTATTTCAGTTAGAATCATCGTACCTGAATCCACTCATTGTGCTGCTACGGGCCTGATGACATAGATTTCACTGCTGAGTGATACTGCATTGTACGTAAGTACCACAAGTTCTTTATCCATTTTTCACTTTCTGTGATATTGAACTTGTACGGTAAACGAGGTTCTTGTAAACAGAGGCGTCCCAAACATTGGGGTGGCTGTATCTTTTTGATTTTAATTTCCCTAAGCTATAGGACCATAAGTGGAAGTGCCCTAGGCTCTGTTGCTTTGTTTTTTAGACGTTTCAGGAAACACCATACACTTCTCCCGAGTGTCTGTTGGCAATTTACATCCCGCCCATCAGCATAACAAGGCTCCCAGTTCTCCATGGCCTGTCCTGCCTTTCTGGATTTTACACTTTTTTCAGATGGCCCTTTTGACCGGGGGGAAGTGAGACTTCATTGTAGTGCAGATTTCCTTTGCAAGCTTGCTTGGTTGGCCAAAAAGGGCGTATGCGTTTTTTCCTGAATATATTCAGGAAAAAACGCATATGCCCTTTTTGGCCAAGTGCATCATTGTGGACGTTCTGCCTCTTTTCCTATGCTTTCAATGCAATTCCAGTCTACCTCCTGAAATCGGTTTCCTGCAATTCTGCCCCGCTTTCAAGTCCTCTTGGCAGCCTTACTTCAGTATATTTTTGGACGATAGTTGTCATTTATAACTCTGCAGGTTTGTGAATTACAGTGCCCCTGAGCTCCTTTCTTCAACTCGCTTTCTTGTGAGCTGGCCGCAACACCGCAGGATGGCTTCAGGCCCTAATCTGGTTCCGGCACGGCACGCTGAGCCTTTGGTTATTTCCTCTTCCTGGTGGGAAATGAGAGTTAAATTTGCCCGTCCAGACACCTCCAGCTAGTCTCTCATTGGTTCTCGCTATTCCTGTTCATCTTCCGCAGAAATTGCAAACTGGGCCAAACAGGAGGTTAAAGGGACTGACTCTCCAAGTCGGGAGAGTGTTAGTAAAGCGTCTGGAATGTTGCACCCGAGTACCAGGGTACGAAAACTGAGACATATTTGAACACGTCTCCCGATCACATGGTTGATCATACTCTAGGTTCCACATGCATGTTTTAGCTGAAGGAAGAATACCTTAAACCTGGGTAGTTGAAACCCGTGGAATGGGTACCATGCAATATGACTTCAAAGGGTCTTCATTTGCTCACCGAACCTCTCCAATCCTATCACTGCTGCGTTTATGTCCCTGTACACATGCTTGATTCTCTTTCGGAGACATAGCAATCCATAGGTTTTAAGATACTTAAGAGTCAGGTACATTCTTAGGCGTTTAATATGGGGTGTTGAGTCCATTTCGTTGAGCAAGGAGTAGCTCCTGTCTATTCCATATTTGGCTTAAGGAACTTTATCTGTGCTCATTTCAATCTCTGGTTTTATGCAGCACCCAAACTCACCTTTACCCTTAAACAAGCATAAGTTGGTTTTCTAAATTTGAGACCCTGTTCTGTTCTGTAATTCAGTTCCTGTGTAGCCAAGTTTACATTCCGTGTATTACTGATATCTTATGATGTTTCTTTTTCTGTGTGACTTATTTCAGTTAGAATCATCGTACCTGAATCCACTCATTGTGCTGCTACGGGCCTGATGACATAGATTTCACTGCTGAGTGATACTGCATTGTACGTAAGTACCACAAGTTCTTTATCCATTTTTCACTTTCTGTGATATTGAACTTGTACGGTAAACGAGGTTCTTGTAAACAGAGGCGTCCCAAACATTGGGGTGGCTGTATCTTTTTTATTTTAATTTCCCTAAGCTATAGGACCATAAGTGGAAGTGCCCTAGGCTCTGTTGCTTTGTTTTTTAGACGTTTCAGGAAACACCATACACTTCTCCCGAGTGTCTGTTGGCAATGTACATCCCGCCCATCAGCATAACAAGGCTCCCAGTTCTCCATGGCCTGTCCTGCCTTTCTGGATTTTACACTTTTTTCAGATGGCCCTTTTGACCGGGGGGAAGTGAGACTTCATTGTAGTGCAGATTTCCTTTGCAAGCTTGCTTGGTTGGCCAAAAAGGGCGTATGCGTTTTTTCCTGAATATATTCAGGAAAAAACGCATACGCCCTTTTTGGCCAAGTGCATCATTGTGGACGTTCTGCCTCTTTTCCTATGCTTTCAATGCAATTCCAGTCTACCTCCTGAAATCGGTTTCCTGCAATTCTGCCCCGCTTTCAAGTCCTCTTGGCAGCCTTACTTCAGTATATTTTTGGACGATAGTTGTCATTTATAACTCTGCAGGTTTGTGAATTACAGTGCCCCTGAGCTCCTTTCTTCAACTCGCTTTCTTGTGAGCTGGCCGCAACACCGCAGGATGGCTTCAGGCCCTAATCTGGTTCCGGCACGGCACGCTGAGCCTTTGGTTCTTTCCTCTTCCTGGTGGGAAATGGGAGTTAAATTTGCCCGTCCAGACACCTCCAGCTAGTCTCTCATTGGTTCTCGCTATTCCTGTTCATCTTCCGCAGAAATTGCAAACTGGGCCAAACAGGAGGTTAAAGGGACTGACTCTCCAAGTCGGGAGAGTGTTAGTAAAGCGTCTGGAATGTTGCACCCGAGTACCAGGGTACGAAAACTGAGACATATTTGAACACGTCTCCCGATCACATGGTTGATCATACTCTAGGTTCCACATGCATGTTTTAGCTGAAGGAAGAATACCTTAAACCTGGGTAGTTGAAACCCGTGGAATGGGTACCATGCAATATGACTTCAAAGGGTCTTCATTTGCTCACCGAACCTCTCCAATCCTATCACTGCTGCGTTTATGTCCCTGTACACATGCTTGATTCTCTTTCAGAGACATAGCAATCCATAGGTTTTAAGATACTTAAGAGTCAGGTACATTCTTAGGCGTTTAATATGCGGTGTTGAGTCCATTTCGTTGAGCAAGGAGTAGCTCTTGTCTATTCCATATTTGGCTTAAGGAACTTTATCTGTGCTCATTTCAATCTCTGGTTTTATGCAGCACCCCAACTCACCTTTACCCTTAAACAAGCATAAGTTGGTTTTCTAAATTTGAGACCCTGTTCTGTTCTGTAATTCAGTTCCTGTGTAGCCAAGTTTACATTCCGTGTATTACTGATATCTTATGATGTTTCTTTTTCTGTGTGACTTATTTCAGTTAGAATCATCGTACCTGAATCCACTCATTGTGCTGCTACGGGCCTGATGACATAGATTTCACTGCTGAGTGATACTGCATTGTACGTAAGTACCACAAGTTCTTTATCCATTTTTCACTTTCTGTGATATTGAACTTGTACGGTAAACGAGGTTC